>NC_134856.1:127037488-127149988 GCF_049852395.1 Peromyscus maniculatus bairdii
AAGAATACAAACCAGATTCTCTAAGCTGATGAAAGAACCTGTCCTTAAGACACATCTCTTTGCAGCACTTGAAACTCTTACTGGGAGAAATACTTCCCACACGGTGTGGTTATTTCAGCATTTGCTACTGCTTCTTTGAAGCTACAGTGCAGTGGATGCTCCACGTGGGGTAAAATGATAGAAACCTGCCAGTCAGCCTTCAGAGGTCACCCCAAGCAAGAGGCTACTCCAACGGAAGGATGACACGAAAGGACCCAGTGTCCCCGCATCAGAGCAAAAGGTATCCACTTTCTTCTCAACAGAGTGAGACCTTTTTTACGAAATCTCCAAGTTGCAAGCATGGGCTCCGTCATTTCCCAACTTCTACAGCAATAGACACCTAAGAAGCCTGCTTAGCCCTGCTCCCTAAGCAAGCTGGTGCAGTGAGTGTCAGGGAGGGAGGTGCAGTGTCAACAGGACCAGATCAGATCTCAACCACACGGACCATCAATCTGCATGCCACACAACTTCTCCAGTCTGCTTCTGTCATCTGTGAGGGGAGTTCTGGCCCAATGATCCCAAGTGTCTTGCCAACTGGAGCATGCGAGGTACTCACACGATAGGAATAGAGAGCAAGCCAAAATAGACAGTGAGCTCGTGGTGGGCCTGGGGACTAAGGGAAGGCAGAGACCAGCAGGCAGGTACTGAAACCAGTGGCCATCTGTTTTGACTCTACCTACAATGAATCACCACTCCCTCGGTTCATCCAGCCCGACATGAGCTTCTGGGGAAAGACCTTCACAGAAGTCTGGCTCCTCAGGCAGGCAGCAGCGCGACAGAAAGAGACTTAAAGTGGATTGTGCAACAAGACAAAAACCAAGTGGCCCAGTTCTTTCACTGGACCGAGAAGGTGCAGAAGACCGAGCTACAGACCCCTCCATGCAGGTGTTGGCAGAGTGCCTGACCAGGAGGCCTGCTTGCTTTGCTCCTGATATCCCCATCACAGTGAACAGAGTCCTTTATCCACCCTGAGCCCTAACCAGACACTCTTTCCCCTCATTTACCGTAAGTGTCTAGTCAAAAAGTCATCTAGATCCTTCCTAGTGAACCTCTTTCCGATCTTCCCACTCTGTCACCCCCACTGCCATCGCTAGATCCACGTGTAAGGGAGATCCACATGAAGGGCTTGGCTGCTCTGAACCATGGCAGAGCCCAGGACACAATCCATGATCGGCATGGGGTACGTGCTCCATTCCTGTTTCTACCTGCATTTCTACAGCTGCTTTTCTCCGGTCCCCGTCCACCATGCCAAATGAACAGCCCTATAGGATGACTTCTGAAACATACACCTGGTCTTTCACATCTCTGCTTCATGGCGGTCCACACGTCTGCACTGCATGCTGGGTATAATGCAATTCCCTTGGTTTGGTACACAAATTCACTTATCATCTGCCTCATGTCCATTGTCCCTACCTGCGTGGTGCCTATCAGCCCATAGACGGTTGATCCATTCTTTTCCCATCAGCCCACTCGGGGACCATTCTGCAATTTTTTCTTTGGCCTTCCTTTGTTGTGTGGATTACTTTACACACACATGCCTGAACTATGCCCTGTCCCCCAAGGATCAATCTGAAGGGTATGTGTTCTGAAAGTCTTCTCTGGTTGTGTCCCTAGTCCCCCAGTCTGACTGAGCTGCCTCCTTCTCTATGGATCTAAAGCATGGCTCTAGCATTATAGAGAACAACAGTTCAGCATGCTGCTTGTCCCTGATGTTAAAAAGGACCGCTTCTTAATGAATCCTCTACCCTCTGTACTGAGAGGAGAATTTGACATACAATACTCAAAAGGCTTGTGTTGAATTAATGGAGAGTGGAAAGCTTTCGGGAGGAAGAGATGCTCCTGAAATACTGGCCTGCTTTGCTCAAGGTTCCATAAATAGATGAGTGTCAGACCTAGAATTCAGACTTCCCATTTCTGATAGACAATCTTCCTCCATATCCATCTCTAGGGGGAATGGTGATCCAAGCCTGGAATCCTCTCCTGTAATCCCAGTGTTTAGAAACCAAAGGTGGGAAAGTCTGCACATCATATTGGTCACTAGCCTGGTCTACACAGAAAGTTCCAGAACAGCCAAAGCTATGTAGGGAGACCATCCCCAAATGTTTTTCAATTAATGAAAAAAAAAAAAAAGAATCGGTCCCCTTTATCAGTCCTGTGGGAAGTGATCTAATGGTCCCATTAACAACTCTCCAATCTACCGCCTTCCAGTCTGGGATATTCATTTTATCATTTCCCAGGTGTTCCATTGGCAACTCAAATTCAAAACAAGAAGAAATGAAGTAGTCACATTTCTACCCACCTGATACACACACAAACATACAAATTCTTCTGCCTAGGTCCAAACTTCCAGTAGCCTAAGCCAGAAGTATGAAAGTTATCGCCTAGTTTTTTAAATTATTATTTACATACTAAGATTAATATACGTATATGAATACTATAGTTGTTAAAATTCCCTCCCAGTGGGGAGAGAGATAAGCAATGTCTATCCTCCTCATAAGGTCCCAACAACAAACTAAGCTGCCCATCAAAGTTCACTCTAGGGACCCAATGAGTATATTGCACTTACTTACAGGGCATAGTTGGGGGTTACTTATAGGAGTATGCTGCTTCCCTCTCCAAATGACTACACCAGAAAGTTTTACCTAGCAGGCATGATGGCTTCCTCAGAGCTGCATACGTGAAGCCCCCTGTCTAGTCATTCCTGGCCTGTATATTCCTCCCCCGGACATTGTACAACAAAGGGAGAGTTGCATACAACAGGTAGTGTGAAGCATTTCCAGGTGAGAGTCCCTTTCCTGCCCGTCCCTGCCCCTCTATGAGGGGTTTTAAACAGTCAGCAACCCAAGTGGGATAATCTTTTGCAAGTGGGCACAGCTGAACTCCCAAAGATAATGGTTGTTTGGCTTGGGGGAAAGTCCCATAAAACAACTATGTATTTTACACATTTTATGCATCCCTATCAACAAAACCCTGGTGGTGGTGGGGGGGGAGGGGGATAATGAAAAAGAAAATCCTGCAGGCTAGCGGGAAGCAGAATAGGGTTTAATAAAAAAGGTAGAAATTCTATATATTTGTTATTTGTGCTCAACACTTTCTTCCAAATTCCAGATTGCTCCTTATTCCTCTGCATGTCTCTTCTGATTGCCAGTGTTCTGACCAGGCCCCTAAAGACACTTAGGCTGTTGCAAAAGACCACTAGCTGGTCCCCCTGATGTCAGACTCACTCCAATCAAGCCAATCCTAACTTTGACCAAAGAAAGACCTTTCCAGGAGTACATACAAGTTGTGTCTAGTTGCAATCAAGGTGCAGAAGACTGTGACTGATGTCCTCAGAGATGCCCATGAACTAAACACAAGTGTCCTGGCAAAGTGAGAAGGAACCCGTGCCAAGACGTCTGCAGGGGAAGAAGAGTGGACCGGGCCAGGAGAGGGTCAGCGGCTTCAGGAGAAGGCTCAGGGACAGTGGGGACATTGATGAACCTTATATGGAGAAGAAATTGTGTTTATATCTAAATTTGTGTTAAGGCAAATACTGTAAGAGTAAAATGAAGTACGTTCTTTTAAAACTAGCAAGAAAAAATTTCAATATATATTTGAAGGCAGGAAGGAAGGCGTGGAAAAGAAAAAAAAATTGACAAACAGAAACTATAAATTAAAGCTAAGAAGCCTTAGTAAAGATAATAAGCACAACTGGGTGTTAGGTCACTAATCAAATATTTAATTAGCACTAAAATAAAGCTATTTGTAATTTGTGGAAGTGAAAATGATGATCCACTGAAAATGAATGTAGACAATGAACTTCAAAATATAAGATCAAAAAACAGAAAGAGAGAAAGAAAGGAAGGAAGGAAGGGAGAGAGAGAGAGAGAGAGAGAGAGAGAGAGAGAGAGAGAGAGAGAGAGAGAGAGAGAGAATGTTATCAAGAATAAAAAACAAAAGCCACGGCAGCACTGTGATTATCATAAGGCAAAAATCAAAGCAAAACAAATGCATGCAAGGGAAAAGTGAGCTATAGGACCGTGGGGACCAGCTCACACCATAAAAAGTGGGCTGTGTGACCGTGGGGACCAGCTCACACCATAAAAAGCACAATCAGTAAAGATGCTATGGTCGTAGACACGCATGCGTCTAACAAGAGGACCAGAGACTAGAGAACGCAACAATTGGAGAGGAAAGTGGGGAAAATGGGAAGTGTAGTTAGCAATCAGATAACACGGGAAAGCTTCACATGTTCCCCTAGTCTGAGACCTAAAACATTTATCACTAAATGTGCAACTCCTGATGGAAACCAAAGCAGGTTTATAAAATACTGTGCTAAGTGACAGAGCATTAGATATGATACCTGTGGCCTGGGAGCAAAAGCAAGAGGGGGTCATTTCAAGTCTTTGGGTGAAGTCCGGACAACAAGCAGCTTTGTGGTGATGCAGTGGACATCTCTACGGTTACCAGAAGTAAAACACCATTTCATGATGACTAAAGGGTATATTCATAGAAAGACACGCCAGTCTTCAAAGTACAGAGTTGTGTAGCTTAGATTAAACCTACAAATGAGGACAAAAGAAAGAAATGACCCAGATATGGGTAGGAGTCAAGGAAGCGGAAAGCAAGCCTTAATGTGTAGCTTAATACAACTAACACCTAGCAAATCAAGTGCGAAAAGAAGGAAATGAAATTACCAATATTAGAAACAGGGGTGTGGGCAGGAGCATGGCTCAATGGTAGAGCACTTCTCTAGCCTGTGTGAGGTTTTGGGTCTGATCCGCTATTGCAAATAAAAAATAATAATGATGATGACATGGAGAGGAGATACCACTACAGTTCTTATTGACACTAACAGATAACATTGCAAACAACTTAGACTTCCTTTTTTTAATAGAAAGCATGGGCTGCCCAGATGGCTCAGTGGAAAAAGGTGCTTGCTGGAAAGCCTGAGGACCTGAGTCCTAATCCCAGGAAGCACTGAGAGACCCTAACAAATAATACACAGAGCTTATATTTTAAACAAGGAAGGTAGGAGTGTAGGGGGAGTAGAGGAGAAGGGGAGAAAAGGTGAAATAAAGAAGTAGATACAAAGGTGCATGCTTAATATTCCAATTGTGTGAAATTCAAAACTCATTTAGGATGAAAGAAATCCGATCAGTAGTTGACTATGAAGGAGTGGGAACCGCCAAACGGGGAGCACAGGCCTCTCTTTGGCATCCGAAGTGCCCTCCATCTTGATAAAGGGCTCCATATACAGCCATCAAGACTGAGCTGTATGCTGAAGATCCGTGTGCTCACTGTGTGAATTTTCCCGAAATGACAACTCGTTAAGTGAAAGCCAGGCTTTCCTCCTGTGGAGTCACCTAGGGACAACCCCGAATCTGTACAAAGGAGCAGGGAACATGCTGGGGTGACAGAAGTCCTACAGAGGAGGTGGCAGGTGAGCAAAGCCCCAGGCAGAGGAGGAATGGTGGCCAGGAACAGCGAGAGGAGAGACAGCCATGACAGTCAGAAGAGGAAGGTACCAGCAAACAGGAAGACGGGAGGGAACCAAACGCCGAGAAGGAGAAAACAAGAAACCAAAAATTACGATCCAAGTCACCCAGCTGCACACTGTCACGCCCCCAGAGTGCAGCGGTGGTGTCTTATTTGGAGACTGTCTTCTTCCCTCACACCTGCAGATCAACCTGGAAGCCAGGACAAGGGCACTCAGGGAGCAGGATTTTTAACTGCTGAGAACTGAACCCAGAGCCTTGGATTTGCTTGTCAAAAATACCATCACTGAGTTACATCTCCAGCCCTTGACGCTTTGGTTTGTTTTTTATTATCAATATTGAAGACTAAACTCAGGGTCTCCTGGATCCTAGGCAAGTCAATACATGACTCTGGGGTCAACAGCCCTAGGCCCATTTTTTTTTTAGTTATTAATCAATCACCTTGATACAGTTCTTTCCTAGGGCTAATTCCCTGACTAAGGCATCTGAAGGGAGGCTAAGTTATGAGATAATGGCTATTTGCCGTTTATGTACTTACACACACACACACACAGAGAGAGAGAGAGAGAGAGAGAGAGAGAGGGAGAGAGAGAGAGACAGAGAGAGAGAGAGACAGACAGACAGACAGACAGACAGAGACAGAGACAGAGAGACAGAGACAGAGAGAGACAGAGAGACAGAGAGAGAGACAGAGAGAGATGAGGTTCACAATCTATTCATATCCAATCACAAGCCCCTGAGAGGAGGCATCCAGGCAACATGGCTCCGTCTGCCCTCAGGAACTAGCACTTCTCTGCAGTTGAATCCCTAAGACAGGAGATGACTCACAAGGATTTGATGAAGCAATTAATGCTGGTTCTCTCTCTTAGACACTCCCCCCAGTGAGAGAATCAGATCGAATCATGTAAAGTCATAGCCAACATACACACACATACTCATATATACACACACACTCTTACCTACACACCATGGGGGGAGGTGTGTGTGCAGAGACCCCAAGGGCACATTCAGCTTTAGCAAATGATAGAGTGGGGCTCTTGGCCACATCCTGAACTTGGATAGACCAGTGTGAGTTTCGGTATGCTCATCAGCCCTGCTTCCTCTATTCTAATTTACAAACTCTGGGTTTACAGGAAAAGCTTTGAGAGACATTCCTATAAAAACTAGCTTACTCACTGAATTTTTTAAAAGGAGAACAAAGCCAGAAACTACTGTCACCCGCTGGTCACCTAGGTGTGTGAACAAGATGGTTGCCAGCGTCACTGGTCTCAGGCCGATCGGCACCATCTGAGGGTCATGTCCTGTCTTTATTGGCCAAAGTATGAAGACAAACTATTCAGTGGGAGGGAGGGAGGGAGGGAATGTGAACTCCAGACTGGTGATTTCAACGTGTGGGGAATTTTACAAATAGCAAATTCAGCTGCTTCTTTGTCATACTTAAAGTCTCCCCCTGCCTCCAAGCAATCCTCCAAATGTGGTTTCAGGTTAGCAGTGGCCGTGTTCTACAGAAGTCTGTTATAAATGCAGATTCTCATGGAGCAGTGGGTAAAGGGCTTGCCACACCAGCCTGAGGACCTGTGTTCAGATGGCTAGAAACCACATAAGCCAGGCACTGTGGTGAGGCTAGAACTCCGGCACTGGGGAAGCAGAGACAGGCAGCCCTCTGGGACTTCCTGGCAAGCAAGTCTAGCTCAAGGTTCAGTGAAAAACTGCCTTAAAACACACCTGTTATCAACCTCTGGCCTCCATGTGTACATGAATGAATACACATAGGGGAAGTGGAGGAGAGGATGGAGACAGAGATGGGGAGATGGGGAGAGATACAGAGAGATACTGAGGTTTATTCTCAAACGCCACCCCAGATTTATGAAGCCAGAGTGCTGGGCACAGGCTCAAGTACCTGGGTTTTAACAAGATGGACTCCTAATGATTTATCATTACACCCACAGATCAATGCGTCTCTCAACCCTCATCTAAGATGCTTCTATTTGTAGATGGTGATTAACACAGAGACAACTGGCCAAAGTGCAGAGAATAAGAGACTGCAGAATTCTCAGCTCGTGTGTGTGTGTGTGTGTGTGTATGCATGTATACATATACATGTTCATATACACATGCATGCATGCATGCATTCATATATACCATACCATTCACCCAAGGCTCAGGGATCAGAAGAGGGGGCATAATGACTTAGAAATAGCCTCAAGTGTTTAGAAGACTACCAGAGAACACCTTCAGACACATCAGGGCAGCTGCCTATAGGAACTCACAGTGGTTGTGACTCAAGCCAGAACAAATCTCAGAATGGAGAGGGGGTTGAGCACACAATCCCACCCCTGCTGGTGGAACTATAGGTAATTGTTAGCTGCTGAGAAAGGGTCAGATTTCTCTAGGAGTGCAGCCCCTGGCAAGTCGACCACACTACAGCAGAAGGTCTCACAGCCAAGAATATCTTAGGCAGCACGAACTGGTCTTGAGGGTTTTGTTGTTTTGTTTTGAAGAACACAGCTGGATGGACAGGGGAGAGGGATGGGGGAGGGTTGCGGTGAACACAACCAAAACATACATATGAAACTCTCAAAGAACTAATGAAAACATACACCTGTGCACGCACGCATGCTCTCTCTCTCTCTCTCTCTCTCTCTCTCTCTCTCTCTCTCTCTCTCTCTCTCTCACACACACACACACACACACACACACACACACACACACACAACAACAACAACAACAACAACAACAAGCCCCAAAAGACTCGCAGGTAATTCCCCACGTTCCTGACTGGAAACCAGAATGCTCACCGTTATCCAGTTTCTAATGCTCAACTCTCAGGTGCATGGAGTGGACAAAGAGTTCAACTTCACCTGTCTGGTCCCTCTGGTCCTGGGGCCCAGAAAGCTGTCACTATCCCCAAAGCACCATGTGGTATAGGACTGGAGCTGGCATTAAAACAGACACCTCCTAGGCACAGTATTTCACAACCCATGATGGATTTGTGCAGGACCTTTGTGAGGTCAGCAGAACTCTGATGATTACCCTGAACTCAGACAAGGAGAAGCTGGAATCAGGAATGTTAACAACTTCCATCAATTACAAAACCATGGAACAGACCGGAGACCAGCCTGCCATTTCCTCATAGCCAGATCTGCATTCTGTCTCTGTCTCCAGGTGTGAGCCAACACCTCAGAGTGTAAGGGTGTAAATTTGCAGAGGAGAAGTGATGATAAATTACATGAATACCATGTCACAGTCTCAGCCCAGGCTCTAACACTTAAATATCCAGTAAAACCCACCCAGTATTAACTATGCCCACTCATGCATAAGACTGCCCCTGTCATTTCCCACTTGGACCCCTGTCCATGAGCCAGTCCTCACCTGACTAGGCTAAAAAAGGCACCGGGTGAAGTGTCACTCAATGGGTAGAGCAGAGGGCTACCATCAGCCTCTGTGTCACAGTCCCCCAAAGGAGGGCACATTCCATCCTGCATGAGTATTCACTCCTGCACATGGTGACTTCCTTACCGCTAAGACTTCTGAAACAATATGTAGGCTTGCAGATGAGACTCAGGGCTAGAGTACTTACCAATCATGTGTTCATGCTCTAGGTTTAATCACTGGTACCACACATGTAGACACATATATACATACATATGTATGTACATATATATACACACATAAACACACAGAAATATGTGTCTATATACATGTATGTAATATGCATTTTGAAAAATGAATAAAAAAGAAAAGAAAATATCTCACTTGACTCTTTTACTGTCTTAGCACAGATACATGAATATTTAATAATGTGCCTATTACATAATGTTTTAAAGTCTGAGCTATGCTAAAAGTCGTATGGGTATTTCTCTTTAAAGCTCCACAGTACTGTGCTCTCAGCAGTAAGGAAAGAGATCTCATTTGTGTGCAGTAACTTGTTTTCTTGGGTTTTAATTTTACGTGGATAAGTGTTTGCCTGCCTATATGTGTACCGTGTACATGCCTGGTATCCTAGGAGGCCAGAAGGAGGCATTGGAGCCCCCTAAAACTAGAATTACAGACAGTTGAAAGCTGCCACCTAGGTGCTGGGAACCAAATTCAAATCCTCTGCAAGTGTTCTTAGCCACAGAGCTCTCTCTAGGCCCATTTTCATGTTTTTAAAGAGATATTATTAATTTATTAAAACAATTTACAAGATGTACCCTGGATTCTAATCTAGATTAGCTTAAAAATGTTAAGCTGTGGAAATTGTCCAGTATCTGTATATTCTTTGCCAGAAAAAAAAGAAAGAAAAAAATCCCAGAGGCAGATTTTACTAAGTTCAACCTGTCTCCTGGCTCTGGGGATGCCTGGAATATGGACGCTTCCATTTCCTGGCTCTTAATCTGAAAAGGTCTTTCTCTCTGCCCAAATGCAGACCCCTTTATTCCTCACATAGATAACAACAGGTTGAATAATTCTCTAATTTAAACTTATCTTCCTCAGTTTCAGCTCTAAAATATGTCTGCATCAGCCAAAGCCAGTGAAAGTAACTTACTGGGTCACTTGCCGCCCCCCCCCACACACACACACCAGGCATCTGGCCTATGCATGCTACATGCCTTTCATAACTTAGCATATCTTTATAACAACTTTAAGAGGAAATGTCATTATTTTACTCTCATGCTTAAAGACATGAAATAACACATTCAAATTCATACAGGTAGTCAAATTTGGAGCAGTTTAAGTCCAAAAGTTATTCATTTGTGTTCTCAAAACTACAGCAAGAAGCCAGCATGACTACTACCCAAAGCAATAGTCCTCAATGGTTTTGTTGTTAATAAAAATTATTGCAGACTTGGGGCATTAGATATTTTACCTTTAGTATTATATGATTACGAAGATAAACAATGGTCACAGAGATGCCATTAATTAAGCAACTTTAAAAGGCTTTGACTGATGAATCACAGTGTCATTCAGCTGTGTATCTGACAGATCGCTCTTATTTCAGTCAGAAGGTGTCTGTGGCAAATGCCTAGAGTCCCAGCACTCCACAGCCAGAGGCAGGAGGGTCAGAAGTTTAAGAACAGTCTGAACTACATATTCGGTTCAAAGTCTGCCTAGGCTGTATGAGAACCTGTCTCCACAACCCAGTCCCCCTAAAAGTAACACCCTTGGTCATAGATCACTTACCTGGCACGCACAAAGCCCTGGGTTCAGTCAGGTTCCTGTTTCTATATGGGTGATGTTGTCTCCTCTACCCACACAGGCTGCTTAGCATGCATACAAACACGTGGAGTTGCTCTTGTAAGGTCTGTCTTCCGAAACTCACAGCTCAGAGCCCCTAGAATGTCACTACAGTCTGTACTTCTCAGCAGCAAATGTCCTGGCTCCCACCCAGTTGTCCAGCAATGGTTCTTGTTATCTCTTTGCCACATACCCTTTGGCCTACCTCGGCTTGAATTTCCCAATTAGTGGACACCCTGCATAGCCGGAGGCCCCAGCCGCTGCGGCTGCAGTTTCTCTTCCTGAAATCCTCCAACCTCCTTGGGATCACTATTCATTCCCAACTCGGTGGAGCCGCTTCCTGACTCACACCCCCACACCAGGGCTGCACCAACGCAGCCTTCTTTCTGTGACTGCTACTTTGGAAGAGATGAGGGAGCTGAAATAGGGGCTTGCTATCCTCCTGCCTCAGCTCCCCGAGTGCTGAGATTACAGGCATAACTCAGCATGCCCAGCTTGACCACTGCATTTTGTATATGCTCACGTGATGGCATGTAACACAGTACCAGGAAAATGGCATGCATCTCTCTGCCAGCTCCTCTAGTCCAAATTTCCTGAGATAAAGGGCCCTGATCCCAGTCCAGGCACAAGGCAGGTGATGTTCACTAGGCAAATAAGTGGGGACTGGAGTAGAAAACACGTGCTGTGCAATTGTAAGAACCTGAATTTGAATCCCCAGAACCCATGTAAAAGCCGGGTGTGTGACAGGGGTATCAGTTCTTCCAGACGCTCTAGAGAGAGACAAGAGAATCCTTAAAAGTCCCTGGGCTTCATTAGTCTGACATATGAGGCAGCCAACAGGAGATCCTGTCTCAAACAAGGTGGAAAGTGAAGACTGACACCCGAGGTTACCCTCTGACTTCCTCAGGTATGCCATAACACACGTGTGATCCCCCCATGGGCAGCCGGGTGCGTACACACACACACACACACACACACACACACACACACACACACACACTGAATATGTGAGCATGGATGCCAAGCTGCAGGCTGACCTGGGCTGGGGAAGTCAGTTTGCAAACCATTCCTACCACTGAAAGAAGCTTTATTTTAGTTTGGTGTCATTAGCTGGCCATCTGTAAACCATAAGGCTCACAACATCCCTCTGCCAGCAGCAGGGGGTGAAACACAAAAGGAACTAGAACCCAGGTCCCCCTTCCAGCTAACCAGCTCTGTGACCTTGGCAGTCATAGTCCTTCTGGGAAGCTCCATTTGTTTACTAAATGGAGGAAGCAGGCAGGGGACTTCAGTGACTTATGAGGGTAAGCATTTCTTTGACAAGGATCAGCTAGTACATATCTTGGGCTTTGCTGGACCACAGCCTATCCTGCAATGACTCGATTTAATACAGTCAAAGGTGATATGAAAATAGCTGCACATATGAGACATAGCTATGTTCTAATAAAACTATATATATATATATATATATATATATATATATATATATATATATGACAAGTTGGACTAGGCCAATGGAATTTGTTTGGTTGTTCCTGCTCTGGATGAAATCTTCCATATTGTTCTGCAGTCCACATAGCTTGAAGCAGGAATTACCATGATATATGTACCCCAAAGCCTTCAAGTGACTGGTCAAGAGTATGATGAGAATTATATGCCCTCAACAGGAAACTGGGAAATGATATTGCTTACTCAGAGATCTATGGAAATGAACATACAGACTAACTGATGGAAGATAATTACCACACCCCTGCCCCAGCCAGCTCCTGATGAAAATATATTCAGGTTTGCTTTGTTTAGTTTTGAGACAGTCTCATGTAACCCAGGCTGGACTTGAATGTACCATGTAGCTAAGGATGCTCAACTTCTGATTCTCCTGCCTCTACCTCCTAAGTGCTTATCTAGGTCTACACCACCATGGTAGACAGCAAGGCATCATGCATGCATGGTAGGCAAGCACTCTACAAATTGAGCTACATGTCCAGACATATAGTGATATATTTAAGAGAAGACTGTGCCTTCAAAAGGAGGCAAAAACTGTCCCATACAGCACAGAGGCAGGCAGTATCAAGGCTGACAGGGGAAGGGGTGAATTCTCCCAAGGCCATACTATAAAGATGACTGGGTAGGGTGGCAGTCAATGGTCAAAGTTTCCCTGGTTGGGTGAGAAAAACCATCCATCTCTTGAACTAAACAGAGCAGCAGGCTACAATAGTACACCCCACTCACTAATGCCGATTCCCGGATCACCAGGCAACTTCTTGACTCTGTACAGACACGTCTAAGGGAGCGTGGGCACCGTGACAATTGCTGAGTTCTGCAGCCGATTCGCAGCCCTCTCTCAAAGCAAATCAATAGAGTAATTTCCAGCCATGAAGTCCATCCCCCTGTTGCTTGGCACAGAGAGAACATGCAAATAGTGTAGCCCCCAAACACTCCCATGCAGATTGAACACCCTGCCATCCATCGAGGTGTCCACGCAAGCGCCGCTGTCACTCAGCTCTAAGTCAGCATGGAAAGCCCTGAACTCAGACCTGAAGCCACGTTCTGGGCTCCCCAGCAGGGAATGAGGGTAGCAGGGCTGTGTGGTTCAAGCCCACCCTCTGATGTCACTATCCACAGGGCATACAGCAGCACACCAAGCTCAGCTCACTTTTGACTCATTTCCGTATTGCTTTACTATATAGCGTGAGCGGGACGGGACGCTGCAGGCCCGCGGTTCAGTTTACCTCCGTGTGCATGCTGGGGAGGGAAACTGGCACCAGCTACAATCCAAACACCAGAGGAAAGCAGAAAAGAGCAAGAGCCAAACACCCAGGGCAACACGTAGTGCCCGGTAGTTACCACAGCAAAGCACAGTAAACAGTGGAGGGACTTCAGAAAACTAAATCAAGGGGAGGGGCCAGTGTTACCCAGAAAACGCTGCATCTTTACCCTACTGAGCTCCCACACAAAAGCTCAGTATAAAAGTCAGAAAACTTTTAGACACACACACACACACACACACACACGCACACACATGCACACACGCACAGCAATGAATGATGCCTATTAATAATAGGCTTGGGGTAAAATCAAAGACTATTCCAGAAAGTCAGGGCCTGCTTCCCTAAATTCTGCCAGGATATGCAAGGCCAAATCCCCCAAACCAAGGAAGGAAAACAGAACCTACTGCAGAGGAACAGGGCGACAAGCACCTCCTTTCCCATTACGCCCGTGTCCACACAAGAACCAGCAGAGCTGCGGTTGCCGAGGAGAAAGGCGGCCTTCACATTCGCTGGTGCTGCTTCTCGCTGGGGATGCCCAGTTCAGTTGCACAATCCAGCCAGGAATTCAATATC
The DNA here is from genome assembly GCF_049852395.1 of Peromyscus maniculatus bairdii. Lineage (NCBI taxonomy): Eukaryota > Metazoa > Chordata > Mammalia > Rodentia > Cricetidae > Peromyscus > Peromyscus maniculatus. The sequence goes on from NC_134856.1 coordinate 127,051,563, forward strand.
CGAGGCTCTCTGGTAAATTATCAAAATGTAAACCAACAGCTACAGTGGAGACCATCTGAACTGCCAAAATCCCAGCACTGTGATTTCAGTGAGAGACGTTCCTCCTTGCTGTTTGGGCTCAGCCTGGCTCATCCTTGCCTGCAATGTGCTCACAGATGGATGCAAAGACCATCATGCACTTTTGTTCGTGGGGTTTTGTATGTGTGTAGAATTTCCATATGGAAGTCTCAATGGCAGATAGGTAGCAAGATAAAATTCTCATTTTTTTTTTTCTAGTTTTTCTACCCACCAGAATTTTTAGGCTTTCTTATTCCAGGTATATGACGTCTTTGATTTTCCCATAGTAGCACACTGCTGTGTATACAAGGATTCAATGAATATATGCCTAACGATGACTGGTCTCCATGAGTTTAATCCCAATTTAAAAGAAGTCTGACCTTTCAGATGGATTTATAGCATAAATACAATCCTACTTACCTACCCCTCAAAAATGCAATGCTCTGAATTCCTGAACCCTCTTGCACAGAAAACTGTTAAGTACCTCCAAGTTAAAATTTTCCCAGGGCAAGATAAACATGTGCATTTTTCTAGACACCCCCTAGCACAGGAAAGCAAGAACGACTTTAACTTCACTTGTACACATTGATAGATCACCTTTTGAATCCATGCTAAACAGCTGAATGTAGCAGCAGACTGTCAAAAACTGTCAAGTGGAATAATTATTGATTGGTGCATTAAAATTAAAAATGAACGTAGGTTAATAAATGAAGATGGCTTTGAAGAAAAAGCATATAATCTAAACCAAGAAAAGTCAGACAGTGGACCTGCCAATCGGGCCTCTTGGGCTGAGCTTAGAAGACTGAAAGGAAATCAATGATAACAATGATGTGAAAATGAAGCCCACAAGGGTTTCTGGGGACAGCCCATGACAGCTGAGGCTGGCTGGTTTTCCTGGTGGCTGCATCCCCACGCACTTGCCTTCTCCGGTCGGTAAAGTCAATGCAGCCCAAGCATAAGGACCAAAGTCCAGCTCCTCAGAACCTGTGTAGAAGGCCAGATGTGGCGGCACATGTGTAACAGGAGCACTTGGGAAACAAAAGACTAGAGGATTCCTGATGCTCACTGACCAGTCAGCCTAGCTGAGTCTGAGTTCAGGTTCAATCAGAGACCCTGTCTCAAAAAATAAAGACTACTGACCTGTGTGGCCTCTACATACATCACCACATGTTCATGAGAATGCACAGGCGAATGTGTACACACTGACACTAGCAAGTAAAGATGCCACACACACACACACACACACACACACACACACACACACACACACTCACACGAAGAAGAAAGGGAAGGAGGAGAAAGGTGACAAGGACAACATCGAGGGTCACAGTCCTTCTCACTGGAGGTCCAGAGTCATCTACTTGCCTCACTCTCCCTGTCCCACCAGATAAGGGTCCAGCCGGCTAGCTTTACCATCATCAACATCTCTAAGTTGACAACACTCAAGATTACGTAGCCATTGACCTGCAGATGCACCCGTCTAAACTCAAGCCTGACATCCCAACCTCCCCATGTTCACATCACCACCGCTGCCCCAGCTGTCGCTCAATTTCTCTTCCCGTGGTCATCAAAAAGCATGGTCGCCTACCTAGCAGACATCCCATGTCTTCCTGGGTTTTTTTGTTGTTTGTTTGTGTTGTTTTGTTTTTTATCTGCTGCTTTGAACCCATCCAACCCTCCAGCTGAATCTGCGAGACAGAACCACAGTCTGCCCATCTTTCTGTCCCTCTTCCCATCCCATCGCAGCTGAGTTACTGCAACACCTCCCAAATGATCTCCTGGCTTGAAGACCTCTCTTCATATGGCACCACAGAAATCTTTTAAAAGCACAGGAGATGCTCTCCTCCCTGCTTCAGAACTCTTCCCATTCCTCCAGTGAGATGGATGACGGCTTCTCCATCTGCATCCCAGAAGCTGTGAAGGGGATCATATACTGAAGAAAGAACTTCTGCAAAGTTGATCAAGGATGGCGAGATAAACTCATCCTGATTACCCAGGTGGGCCCTGGATCCAGGGCTTGTTTGTCACTGTGCCTAAAGCAACTCAAGGAAGGGAGGGTGTGTCTCAGCTCACGGTTTGAGAGGACTCAGTCCATCGTGGAGATGGAAGGTTGGGTGGGAGGAGCTTAAGGCAGCTCATCTCATTACACCTGCAGCCAGGAAGCTCGCAGGGAGAGAAACTCGGGTGCTCAACAGGCTTTCTTTCTTTTTTTTTTTTTTCCTTTTCATTCAGTCCAGGCCCCCAGCCCAAGGGGTGGTGCTGCCCACAGTCAGAGCGGGTCTTTCCTCTTCAGTTACAGCTCTCCATAAAAACCCTCACAAACATGCCCAGATGGGTCTCCTTGGGGATTCCACGTGCAGCCAAGTTGACAATGATGATGAGCATCACGGCCATGACCCAGGGCTCCATGTCCTTATAAGAAACTGATGAGGACAAGGTCCAGACACACAGGGCGACACCATGAAGACAAAGGCAGAGCCCAGAGTGACACACCCTAAAAATAGTCTCAGCAAGCAGGAAGGCACAAGGGATCCCCACCCCCTCATTTTGGGGGAGACTGTGGCCACTCAGCTGACACTCAGATTTCAGATATCTCAGAGGGAACCAATTTGTGTTGTTTTAAGCCATCTCAATCCTCTCTGGCCTCTGTCTTTACTCAGAGGTCATTTTCTGGTCTCTAGGCCTTTCCTTGGCTTCTCTCTGCCCCTGCCATATTCCTTCCCTAATTTCCATTAAAACACTTAAAAATCTGGCTTTTCTAATCCTGTTATTTTGGGTGAAGTGAAGGTACCCAGAGGGCAGGCCTAAATCCTTTACCAGCTGGCACATGACCTTAGGTAAATAATTGCAACTTTACAGCCATGGAAAAGAGGGACAAGACTTGCTTTGTAGACACCTGAAAGGCTTCCAGGAAAGCAATCCGAGATAACACATTCAACAAAACAGTTCCCAGGAACTTACTCGGGCCAGACACTGTGTCTGCAAGGCCACAGCCAGACCCAGGTACCATGGCCTGTTCTGCAACTGCCCCATTTCCAAGTCAGCATTGCTCTGCAAGGCCCTCCATTCCAATGCAAAGCAGATGGGCTAACTCAAGATGGCTACTCCTCTCCACACCATCCCTCCACCCCTTTCCCCCAGGGTTCCTCCTCGTCTTGTACTGAGCAGTCTCTAATACGAATAAAAACCAGGAGCTGCCACCAGCTATAGCATCTCACCACCCCAAAATGTGGGTAAGGGGCGTCCCCGGATCATTCCGTTCGTTCTTCCAAAGCAACGTGTTTTCAGTAGGCACCAGGTACGTCTGCAATGTCAGCCTAACTGAGTAGTTCGTACCAAGGCCATACCACGGCCATTTTTAATTGAATAAAAAGGTGACTGATGGCTTGTTTCCTATGCTTAGGCCTACACTGGCATCCCTTTGAGTAGTTTTCCTCCGGCATCCTTGTCTCTTGGTTCTAAGTGATTGGTTCTTAAGGGTTGTTGGAGAGAATTCATTGAAATGACAACCTTCTCCCTAGAAAATCACCCATAGGTAGGATGTCATGGTGAAATACAGTTCCCAGGGATCTTGAGACCTTCTGGAGGACTTCTGTAACTAAGACCAAGTGTTGCAAGGCATGCCTGTTACCTCAGTACTTGGAAGGAAGAGGTCAAAGGTCACAAGGTCAAGGCAAGACTAGGGTGGATGGTGACAACCTGTCTCAAGCAAACAAAAGCTACACTGATCAGAAATAAAGAGCTCTTAACCACTTTCTAAGAGCATCCGTCAAAGGCACACACTGTCGCCTCCTCACCGAACACAGCACATGCTCCACCTCCCAGCCAGCCTGCACCAGGAGGCACCACCAGTCAGCTTATTCCTCACCAGCCAGGTAGCACGTCTATAATCCTAGCGCTCAGGAGGCTGAGGCAGAAGGACCAGGAGTTCAAGGTCAGCCTCGGCAACCCAGCAAATTCAAGAATTTAAGGCATGTCTGGGCAACTTAGACATTCCCTCTCCTTGAGTCAGTAAGTCAGTCTGTCTCTCTGTCTGACTGTCTCTCTGTCTCTCTCTTTCTTTCCCGTGTGTGTGTGTGTGTGTGTGTGTGTGTGTGTGTGTGTGTTGGTGTGTATGAAACGCTTTTGGTTTTACAGAAATTTCTTGTTTTTATTTGAAATGTGTTTGTATGCATAGAATTGTGTTAAGTTCCCAAGATAAAAAGTTGTATCTAAACAGGTGGAAGACAATGGAATGGCTGACTGATAATAATCTAATATACTATATACAATAATCTAATATAGACACTAAGTTTCTCCCTCCCCTTTTGTTCTTTAACACAGATCTGCAGGGAGCAGAGGAGACAGCTCAGTGGCTAAGTTGCTTGTGGTACAAGTATAAGAACCTGGATTTCAATCCCAAGAATTCAAGTAAAAGTCAAATGGATGTGGTGGTCCATGTAACCCAGGGAGCTGGAGGCAGAGACAAGGAATCAATCCTCAGAGCAAGCTGACTGCCAAGCTGTCTAAAATAGTGAGCACAGTGTTTAATAAAAGAGCCTTCCTTATACAGTGGAGAGAGATCAAGGAAGACACCTTTCGTGAACTGCAGGCCCCCTTGGACACACACACACACACACACACACACACATGCATGCATACACACGCACGCATATACACACACGCATACATACACATGTTGTATTATTTGTTGTTATTCAGTCCTTAAAATACTCCAGGCTACATTCTTACCAACATTTATGCAAACTTCTTAGAAGTAAGGGGAAATCTACTAAGGATTGCAAGCCATCACTGTGCTTTACAAAGTATTTCAACAACAGAGCCTGAGCCTTGAATTCTGGCAAGCTGTTTTTCATAGGAAGCTGTTCTTTCCAGAGGCCGTGGCATATAGTATTATCGTCTTGGCTCTTGCCTTAAGAATCCAGGTATTCCATCTTGAGACATTTACACGCTATAAAAAATGATTGTTATCATCTTTTTTTCAAACAACCTTCCTTGTACAGTTTGAAATGAGTTCAATTTCCTACAGTCAGCTTGCATATAACTTAATACTATAAATCAAACACAAGAAGTGAGCTGCAATTATTATTTAATCCTAAAAAGAGAATGAAGAGACCAAATGCAAACACCATCTTTCATAGATAAAATAGAATCGCGCTATTTATCACCCCTGCAGCTGAACCTTTTAGTTAGAAGTCGAGCAAATCGCACTGCGTAGGCTAAATTTCCTTAAGCTTTTCTGGACAAATTCCCTGCATTCAACAGCATATGTTCCAATGTTTAGTCACAAAAGAATCTCTCCAAAGCATTAAGATAATTACACAATTTTAACTTCTAAGTATATATGTATTTTTTTAAATTAATAACAGTGTACTGCCTTCCTTAGAAGGAAATTTGAATTACAAAGAATCTCTGAGTTTTTAAAATTCCTGAACCCCAAAGCCATTTTAAAAGGGCCCATGAGCCAAGTAGCTTCACTAAATATTTATCGCAGAATAACGCTTCTACCATCTGAGAGTTTCTGGCAATGGTTCAAACTCAAGTTCCTGACCATTTTTTTTTTCTTTCTTTCTTTTTTTTACCCTCATGTTTCTCGGCATCAAACCAAAGCATGTTGGTTCTAGTACAGTTCATGAAAGAGCCTCCGAGGACAGTTCAAAGGAACCCTGAGCACGATGACTTCATGTTCAAAAGAGTCTCCTCATGTTAAGAACATTTAAGTCTCTGACTCACAAGCCTCAGCCAGAGGTTTTGCTCCATCAGCTCTTCCAGGCAGGTGAGCAAAGGGCTCCATTGTCTTAAACGCAGTGGGGCAGTTTGTCTAAATATGGACAGACTTTGTGAGAAACTGAAACGGGGCAGGCAGGTGACTACACCCAATTCCTCAGTATAAACTGAAAGAAAAAAATCATAAAATCTGTGAGAGTTATTTAACTGACTCTGTGTGTGTGTGTGTGTGTGTGTGTGTGTGTGTGTGTGTGTGTGTGTAGGTGCACAGACAGGCCAGGCGTCAGTGTCCATTACACTGTTTTGCACCCTGCACCCTTTCTTTTTTCTTTTTCTCTCACTGACCCTGAGGCTCTGATTCAGCTGGACTGGCTGACCAGGAAACCCCAGGAATCTTTCCTCCCGTCTCTGCTTCCTCAGAAGTGGAATTATAGGCATACACGTTATCCAGCTTTTTTAAAAGGGACTTAAGGGGCCAAACTCAGGTCCTCACGCTTGTGTGGCAGGCACTTTACTGTGCAAGCCACACCCCCAGCCCTGTAGATGGCCTTCATTAGCAGAACCACTAAGGCCCGAGGGCTTTCTTCCCAAATTGCACACTAGGAAGGCTCTCCACCTTCCCGGACAGAGGTCTGTCATCAAGTCCATCGCCTGGTGACAAAGCAGGCAACTAGAGCGAGCAACCCCCCAAAAGAGCAGAGAAACGGGGGCCTCTCGATACATGACCGTGGGCTTTACCAATTCCCAGTCAACATCCTTCCAGACCCCGGCCATAAGCAGACTTCAGACACCAGCCTTACATGGACTTCAGGGCTGAACGAACATCGGTCACAGAGCTGTGGGGATCCCACCAAGGCCTCTCCTAGTTCCTAGACCTTGTATCCCCAGAGGAACATGGAAAGTCCAGAAGTCCACACTGACATGAGATTCCCAAAGAAATGAGACAGCTTATTTTAATGTCATACATGCTGCCTAGATTATAGTCCACTTGAGGACAGGTGGGCCAGACAGACAATGAGATCACCTGGAAAGTGACAATGACCCAAACAGGATTATCCCTTCTCTCCCCATTCCCTTTTCCCCCGTCCTTTAATTGGTGTATCTTGCTTGGATCTATGGGGCCTCGACTCTTCCATCACCTTCCCAGGTCTGAGAGCTGGGCTTTCTGTTGACTTGGGATTCTAGAAGTGCTATTTATTACTCTACTTACTCTAGGGCCTTTGCATCCCAAAGGAGTGTGATTGTTAATTTGTTCCTGCGAGTTTCTTAAGGAGTCAAAACAGCCAGAGAAAAGCTTGAACTCCACACAGCAGTAAAGGGTGAAAATGCTTCAACAGCATGGGAAATGACTCACTGAAGAGATGCGGGCTCAGGAAACCACTTTCCCATTCAAGCCAGGGCAAATATGTACACATGAAACCAAACCCCACCCCCACCCCCAGCAAAGCTCACTCCAGTTTGCATCAGAAGCCAAACTTCAACAATCATGTCGGTTGAAATAGTCTCACAAATCCTTTTCAGACTCTCCTCCCTTTCTGGAGCTGCTGAGATCGATAACGACTTGCACTGTGTGCACTTAGCTAGAACCTACGGCTCCTTCTCTCCCCCAACAACATCTACACTCAAGCATGAGAAGGCGTTTTCCACAAGCTGCCGATAGCTATTCCGACTTGTCCCTGCACCAGTCTAGCAGACGAGGGTGTGGAAAGGCATTTAAGTCAAACTGAAGCACTTTTCAGAGGAAGGACTCAATGAACACAGATACTTGCAATTTCCTCAGAGCCAAGAACATGAGAACACAACACATGGTGGGAACGACTGGCACAAAGAAGCAACCTGATATTTCTCTGCACGCCCCACTCCACGTTCCCCTCTGGCTCCGGTTAGGTTTCTGTTGCTGTGATAAGACACTGACCAAAAGCAACTGGGATTTGGGGGAGGTAGGCTGGCTTGGGCGGGAGGGCTGGGGGGGGGGAGGAGGAGGAGGTGGGATCTGTGGGTGGTGTGCAGGGTGAGTAGAAAAATTCTTAATAAAAAAGAAAAAGAAAGAAAGAAGGAAGGAAGGAAGGAAGGAAGGAAGGAAGGAAGGAAAGAAAGAAAGAAAGAAAGAAAGAAAGAAAGAAAGAAAGAAAGAAAGAAAGAAAGAAAGAAAGAAAGAAAGAAAGAAAGAGAGAAAGGAAGAAAGGCCATGGATTCAGAAGGAGCAAGGAAGAGCAAGGAGGGGGAGGGTGGGCATGTGCGGGGTTGGGGAGGGGACGGGGATAATGATGTCATCACATTTTATTTACATTAAATTAAAATTGAAAAAAAAAGTGACTGGGAAGGAAAGGGTTGATTTGGCTCACACTTCCATGTCACAGTCCAGCCAGGGCGGGAGCTCAAGGAAGGAACCTGGAGGCAGAGCCAGAAGCAGAGACAGTGGAAGAATGCTGCTTCCTGGTTGCTTCCTCTGGCTTCGTTAGCTATATCCCTTAGACGGCCTAGACCCACCAGCCTAGGGATGGCACTGCCCACAGTGGGCTGGGCCATCCGACACCAGTTGGCGGTTAAGGAAATGCCCCCACAGACACACGGGCAGACCAACCAGTGGAAGCAGTTTCTCCACTGAGGTTTACCCTTCCCAGATGGCTAGTTCATGCTATCACTCAAAATGAACCAGCACCTCTTCCTTACCATACAGATACACTGTTTCCTTCTGGTCATAATACAGAATTCCATATTAAGCTGAAGCCTATGGAAGGAGCATCTTATACTCTGAATGTTAAAAGTTAGTCAGGAAATCATAGTTAAATCCACAGAGACTCAAAGCTCTTATTATCTATCTTAATGACACTGAGGCAGAATCCATCTTGTGCTTGTGCATGTGCGTGTGTGTGTGTGTGTGTGTGTGTGTGTGTGTGTGTGTGTGTGTGTGTTAACACGTGTAGGGGTACACATGTACACATGTACGTGGGTGCACACGGGTGTGGAGGCCATAGGTTGACCTCAGGGAGCCTCCCCAATCACTTTCCTCCTTATTTTTTCAGGACAGGGTCTCTCACTGAACCTGGCACTCACTGACTCAGCTGGGCTGGCCAGGCGAAGCCTGCAGAGATCCTCCCATCACTGAGCCTGGTCCAGTGCTAAGACTGCAGGCTCATGCCTCCATGTCTGACTGTTTAGTGGATGCTGGGAATCCAAAGCTGGGTCCTTACGCTTACATGGCAGGCATGTATCCACTGACTTCTCTCCCCAGGCCCTCAGTCATCATTTAAAACAAGTAAATTGTTAGGACCTCCTCAACACCATGACGTGTGACACAGAATAACTCCTCAACAGGGTCCCACTTGGGACGGGTGTCCTGGGAGTTCAAGCTATATGGGGTGCAATTAGACCCTCCCTCCTAACCTTTCATTTTCAGGAAATAAGAACAGAGTGAAAAACACGGTGACTTATCATTAAAACTCCTACTCAATGGCGAAGTCATTGCTCTGAGGTTATAGTGTGTGCAAAGATGGTTATAAGTAAATAAGTGCCTTAGGCTTGCCTACCCCAGGTCCCCAGAAAGTTAAGTAAATTATACTCAGTAAATTCAACCTTTTGTAATTGTTTAAATTTCCCATTTAACATGATAAAAGAGCACTTAACTTGGGGTTCAATTATAGTTATATATAATTATACTGTAAGAGTAATCAATAAAATACACAAATAATTCCAAGGTGAGATGTATGTTGAAATATTCAACAATTTCTTTAAGCCTCCTTAATATAAAAAAACGATAATATCTGCTCAGTAAATAGGATTCAAAAAAGACACCTAATATGGACAAAAACAACTCCGAATTGTGAAGTTTTATGAATCATAGTTTTTACTTTTCTTTTAAGTGTGTGTGTGTGTGTGTGTGTGTGTGTGTGTGAGAGAGAGAGAGAGAGAGAGAGAGAGAGAGAGAGAGAGAGAGAGAGAGAGAGAGAGAGAAAGAGAGAGCATGCAGGTGCCCACAGAGGCCAGAAGAGGGCATGGATCTCTCTGGAGCTGGAGTTACAAGCAGGTGTGAGCTCTTGATTCGGCTGCAGGGAGCTGAGCCAGAGCCCTCTACAAGAGCAGCAGGCAGAGCCCTATATCCAGACCACCAATGAGAAAAACAGTATTAAATACTTGTGGAAAACTTTCAATGTGCTCAATAAATTAGTTAATGAATATGCTAAAAGAACTTGTATAATTATTTTACATTATTCTGTATTAGAATATAGAATATGATGCATGAAGTGACTCTAAAGTGATTTTAATCATATACTCAACATTTATTTTTCTGTGTTAGTATTTGTATTGCCTTTTAGCATATATTTATTTTTCAGACAATGATAGTATAAATATTAATGAGGACAATTCAGTGTACGTAAGAGTTAAATCAGCAAGCTTTGTGTCTATTGAAAGTGAAAACATGCATCTCTGAGACCATTCCCTCCATTCACCACACAAAAATAATTGAAACTGCTGCGTGGCGGTGGTGCATGCCTTTAATCCCAGCACTCGGGAGGCAGAGCCAGGCTGATCTCTGTGAGTTCGAGGTCATCCTGGTCTACAGAGGGAGATCCAGGACAGGCACCAACACTACACAGAGAAACCCTGTCTCGGAAAAAAAATAATTGAAACCATACATGAACCATTTGAGACCATCCATCCATCCATCCATCCATCCATCTATCATAGTCATTCATTCATGAAACTCATGTTTACCTATCATCTACTACTGTATAAGGAAGCTGCAAAGGCCTTGACCCTCATTTTGCTAAAGCTCTGGGGCTTGCAGAGATCAACTGCCCGGAGCACTCCAGCTTCATCAAAGAGGAAATAGAGATGGAAAGGCCATTACTTTCTCTTGGTACTTGCTCTTTTGGACATACCTCCCCAGAGACCTTGAATCACAAGGTGTCTGTCTGGGACACGAGATATGTGAGTGACCAGAGGAAACACTGCATGTCCTGCTAATGTGAGCTGTGCGGACAAGGGCTTGGGAAGTGAGTGAAATGAGGAGGACAGAGGCTCATGGATGGTGGGAAAGAATATGGCCAAACAAAGGGATTGATTTATGAAGCTGGAGTGATGGCTCAGCAGTTAAGAGCACTGGCTGCTTGTTCAGAGGACCTGGGTTCAATTTCTAGCACCACACTGTGGCTCACAACCGTCTGTAACTCTGGTCCCAGGGTATCTGGTGCCCTCTTCTGGTCTCTATGAGTACTGCATGCACATAGTGCACATACATACATACAAGCAAAACAATCATACCCATAAAATAATTTTTTAAAAAATTTAAGGGAGGGTTCTGAGAGTTACCCAGCCAATCCTGGTGATCAGAAAGAAGCACAGTGTGTACAAGCAAAGTCTGAGAGCTAGGATGAAAAGCAGGTACTGCCTCTTTTACAACTCTCTGTCTCCTTCCCATCCTTCTAAGCCATGAATGGTATCTTCCTCTGCATGCTGTACAGGTACATCAGAAAACCAGGAAATGTTAATAACACCTACGACAAACCCACCATTCTTCTTTTATATAAAGTTTTATTGATTCCTTACACTGGTGATCATTTTTGCTCTTCAGATAACACCCAAGCACAGAGATAAGTGACTTGGTCATGACTGTGAGTAGGAAGGCCATTCACAGACACAAGTGATGTCATCATCTCAGGACAGCCAAGGCAAATGAATACACAGATGCAACCTTCTCGCAAGGCTGTACTCCAGCTTTGGAGTAGCATGGAGACTCTTCTCCACCATCAGGCTTCCATTCATCTCTGTTCTCCTGAAGACTTAGTCCTAACAGCTAAGGATCCTGTTCCCAAACTATATCCAGGCCTGTGTCAGCACATACCTTTAGTCCCAATGTATGGGAGGCTGAAGGAGCAGGATGAAAAAGCTTAAGGCCAACCTGAGCTACACAGTGTGATCCAATCTCAATAATAATAATACTAACAAACAGTTGTTATAACAATGGTGCTGTGTGTGATGGTGCATACATAATCCCAGCACTTAGGAGGCAGAGGCAGAAGGATCAGGAGTTCAGTGTCATCCTTAGCTACACAGGGAGTTCAAAGTTACCCTGGGCTGCATGAGACCCTGTCTCAAAAACAACAATAACAATGTTGATAATAATAATAACAACAGATATTTGTTTTAAATTGACACATAACAAAGGTACATGTTGGTGGTATACATGTGACATTTCTATCTACATAATTATTAAAGATTCTCAGACCCTCAAGCTTACTTCCACAAAGCTGGTTAGACGCTCATGGATTCCAACACCTTACAGTCCTGAGAAACTGTCCTGGGATAGAGCCTTCTACAGAAGGATAACTACCTCTCGACAACCGAGGGTGGGTTGTTGTTTTTTTTTTTTTTTAACACCTACTCCTTACCCAAAATACCTGGTCACAAGAGTTTGTCATCAGCTACAGTGGGGTTAAAAATTATGCCTTCTATCTCTCCCCTCCTCACCCTCATCCTTCCTATGTATACAGGCAGACGTCTTGCAGAGCAGTCAAAGGGACCTTCAAGCAGAGCCTTCCTATGGGGTTAGCACTGAATGAATAACAGCTGGACCGAGGGAGCAAAGAGAAAGTGGATCAAGGATGCTGCGTTTAAAATATAAACTTTCTCTGAGATGTTTGCGCATCCCAAGTCTGCTTTGTGACTCCATGCAGCTGGGGCTCAGAGGCAAACACTCAATACCATGTAAAGTCAATATTCTTCTGCTCAAATTGGAGTCCTTGCAGCTTAATACCTATGTCCTTTTCCCACCCGCGAAACCTCAGTGAGGCAATAACTGAAGTGCCTTAAGCAGGGAGAGGTGGTTTAGCCATGTTTTGCAATCCAAGTACCACTTGGGGAAGTTGCCAGCCTGAAGGGACCTGCCAGCACTTGGTCTGAAGATCTCAAAACCCTCAGCTAGGAGGTAGCACTTTAGGTACTGCAAAATGAAAGGCCCCCCTTTTAACCATCTGTAACACTAGGCATATTTCGGCTGCTCCTGTATCCTGGCTCTTGTGGCTAAGCACTGGGGAAGCAGGAGGAAGACTCTTGAACACAAATCAAGTAAGACATGTGCCCAGCACACAGTAGGTTCTTCACAAACGGTGGTTACTTTTCTTCCCTTCTCCTCAAATGAATTGAAAACAAACAAACAACAGCAAACAACCACCACCACAGGTGACCTGGACGGTAGCAACAGATCAAACAGAAACCTTGCACGTATCTAACGAGAGCTTCCTTCACACAATAATAAAATTGATTGTCTGAATAATATCTGGAATTTGGTACTGTTTAATAGTGACTTTTAAAAGATTTATTTGTTTTATTTATGTGTCAATAAACAAGTAAACAAACACATGTTCTGGTGCCCAAGGAAGCCAGAAGAGGGCATTGGGTCTACCGGAGGTGGGGTTACAGGTGGATTTGAGCTGCCTAATGTGGGTGCTGGGAACCAAACTCCAGGCTTCTGCAAGAACAGCAAGTACTCTTACGTGCCAAGCCGCCTCTCCAGCCCCCCCGACTGAAGTTTAAATGGTAATAATATAAATAAAAGTCCCTTTGTAGGGATGTGTGATCACACAACTTTCTGACGTTAAAGGTAAGCCGATATATACAAAATGCATATTAAATATAAAACAATATAAGCGAAAATATTTTTTATTCTAGAAAATATAGTAAGGACTGTGGACATAGTTTAGTTAGTAGAGTGCTCCCTTGGAATAAGTGAGGCCCTGGGCTCAACCTGTGCCCTTCCCCTCAGGAAAGTCAGTCAGATTACTATGATAAAATCCCTGCTCTCCCTCAGACCTAAGCATGGTGGGACTCAGCCAGAGCGGTGCCTCACGTAAGGACCGCACTCATGCCTACAGCTCTATTCTAGTAAGTTTCCCTTCAAGTACTCTCTTTGTCGTGAACCTCCATTATTCTCCTCCCACAGGCAGTACACAGCCACACATTTCTTCCCAGAGCTAATTTCACAAAGCTCAGAGAACTTAAAGATGATTCATTCAAGGTCAACTCCCAAGTCAGTGGAAAAGGCATAAATATAACCTTTCCTCTGCTTGGGGTTTCTAGTGTTGAGCCAATGTACAAGGGAGAAGTTTTGAGCTTTGCTTGCTGGTTTCAATGTTCCCTTGGGTCTTTCAAAGCAGCTTGGGTTGACAAGATAGACGCAAGAAACTTTTAAACAAATTTTATTAACATTGCACAATTTCACATTCCCAGACCTCTAACATGTGCCAATTAGCTTTTAACATATGCATTTAAAATTCACTGGGTAATCTATTCAAAACTGCCTCAAATACAAGAAGGCTCACTAGCCTCAGAAATCAGATTGGACCCGATTTCCCCCCCCTTCCCCCATTAAATACAACTGAATCACAAGACATGATAAAAAGAAAGGCTCTCCATTTCAGAGCTGCCTCTCCTGCCCTAGGCCCCATTCTGGGATAAGACCACATAAAAAGTGCCAGGGAAAGTGGGAGAAGACAGGACAGAGCAGGAGATGCACCAGAGGCAGAAGTAGGGGACCAACATCAGAAGCACTGAGTTGCACGTAAAATAGGGTACTAGGGGCCGGAGAGGTGGCCCCATGGTTAATAACACTGGCTGCTCTTCTAGAGGACCCAGATTTGATTCCCAGCACCCACAGGGTGGTGGCTAACAAGCATTTGTAACTCAGGTCCCAGGGGCTCTGATGCCCTCTTCTGGACTCCCCAGGCAGTGCAGGCATGTGGTGCACAGACACACAGGCAGGCAAAAAGACCCCTATACATAAAACAAATACATAAAAACAACTGAGGGCACCGGTGCCCCCCTCCCCTACCACACCACATACACAAGCATGTGTAGACAAGGCAGACAAACAAGCTCTACTTTAAGTAAGTAAGTAAGTAAGTAAGTAAATAAATAAATAAATAAATAAATAAATAAATAAATAAATAAGGAGGCCATCCATCCGGCTTTGAGGACCTTGAAAAATCAACCAGAGCAGCCAACAGCTGAAAGGCTCCGCTCCGACAGCGCAGGTGAAGACAGCCTCCAGCCACCACGGAAACCCGATCCAAGGGAGTTGTTCCCGCTTCCCTTTCTGCCTTCTGCCCCCACCCTCAAAAGCTACTTGATCAAACAAACGCTCGCTTATTTTCCTGGCATCTCCGCATTCTGACAAACGACACTCACCATTTGACTGCGACTGAATCATGGTGGCTGTTTTCGCTCTCTCTTCTGCTCCCGTCTACCCCCACCCCACCCACCCAGGCATTCTCTGTGGTCAAAGAATGTTTCAGTATTAGTGTTCAATACAGCAAATGTCAAGTAAACACTCGACACATTTCCTGAGCTATTTAAAGCATCCCCAGCAATTATTTGCCCTGAAGTACTAAACAGTATATTTTCTTCACCGGTGCCAATCCCTATAGTAATAGCTGTCAGGGAGCAGTCCTTAGAATATTCACAGGCAGCTTGGAAATCAGTGGCACTTTCCTAGGCCTCTGCCAAGATTTTCCTACTTTCCATATTATGGCATAGTTTTGAGACAATGGACAGGCGGCAACAAAGTGTCATCTGTAGTTCTTTTTTTTTTTTTCATATTTAAAGCTTAATAGGCACATTGTCTCAACACAAATTGAAGATAAGAGGAAGTAGACACACTGAAATCTCATTCTATCACTACTTATTATTACAGACCCAAATCATGACCATCCAATACTTCCATGTGAGAAAACGCAAAGTCATAGAGTTGGGGTCCAGGGTAGTAGCACATTCCTTGAATCCCAGCATCAGAAGGCAGAAGCAGGCAGAGATCTCTGTGAGTTCAAGTTCAGCCTGGTCTACATAGCAAGTCCAGGCCAGCCAGCCAGGGCTACATTGTGAGACCCTGTCAAAAGACAGAAAGAAATTAAGAAAGGAAGGAAGGAAGAGAGGGAGGGAGGGAGGGAGGGAGGGAGGGAGGGAGGGAGGGAGGGAGGGAGGGAGGGAGGGAGAAGAAAGAAAAGAAAGACGAGAGATATAGTTGGTTCATAAAAGTGTCCTCCAACAGCAGCTGATAAAAGGTACGCACTCTATTTACACATAGAAATGCAGACAGCACCGGGAAATCATGAGCCAATCCAAGCATACGTTTGTAAATGTGTACATAAAATGTCTTGTACACATACATATTTATATACAGAAGACCTTATAAGCACTTGAATGTTCTGCTAAGATATCCTTCCTCATCCTTTTAAATCCATGACATCTTCTGGGGGCAGCGAGCTGGCTCAGAAAGTAAAGGCATGTCTCACAAGCCTGAATACTTGAGTTCCAGTGCTAGGACCCACCTGGTGGAGGGACAAACTGACTCTTGAAAGCATCCCCTGACCTCCAAACTTGCACTGTGGCATCTGTGTATGTCTGTTCTCTCTCTGCCCTCCCCTTCACACACACACAATTAATCTTAAAATAAAATAAACCCACTAAATATTTTATAATTATATGTAAGTAATGTTAAGAGTAATATAGTTGTAAATTCTAAATGCCAAGTCAGAGTTGTTTAAAACAAAATAAAACAGAAACCTCTTATCATAATAGCTTCGAGAATCATTCAAATATGTTCTCCAATTAATAAGAGAATTCTGCCATTCTTGCCATGGTCAAAATCTATTTCAGTTTACACATTTGTGCGCACACACCACACACACACACACTGCTACTTGTTGAATGACTGCATTGAAATATTAAGAGACAACAAGGCCATGTTATCTTAATGTGTTCCATTCAAGGGCTTTTGATTGTGCGGCGCAGCGCCCTTACACTGCTTATGAAAAATGCATCGCTATTTTAAGTCACTATTAAAAAGCACATCTATAGAGCTAATGTCGGCGAATTATAACCTGACAAGCCTGTGAGAGTGCTGTCAGCACAGTCAACTTAAATAACACATCTCACTTGGCCCCTTTGTTACAGCCCCTCAGCGGCACACCTTACATGGAAGAGGACAGGGCCCTTCAGACAAGCAGAAGAACCTGTCACCTCGCCCGGAATCCCCAGGGATTGTCACTGCACTGGGGCTTGAATATGACACTGGGACATTCTCCTCGACTTTCTAAAGCAGGGCTAACACTGTTCTTCTTTGTTTTGGATAATTGTAACTGTAGAGAGGGAAGATGAGGAGGTCTGCAGATGGAAGGGAAGACGGGAGGAAAGGGCCAGCAAGGGTGGACTTCTTTCTATATAGATGTGCTAGAGACTCAACTCAGGGCCCTGTGCATGCTAAGCAAACAGTCTACCGCTGAGCTACAGTCCCAGCCCTTTACAGTGCTTTATTTTAAGATGAAAGGTGTCAAGATCAGAGAGCACCACACAGGAGCATCAAGTTTGTGGTCATTTAAAAGTCTGGGAGAGAGTCAAAATGAGTGCTTAGCGAGTGACTTGTATTTATCTTGTACATAGGCCTTTCTGTGCACACAATATTTAATAAAAAGAATTTTGCAAAGTGCTTCTGTGTCAGCAATGCTAAGTGATGAAGTATCATTCATTACCAGCCGGGGGGCTGAGGTCGACATGGTGTGAGCTGAACCTTCATACTGTTACTTACCTGTTCCGTGACCTTGGGCAATCTACTAACCCACTGACCTTATCTGTGCAGTGGTGATAATGATGATGTGTGTAGGTTTACCATGAGGATTAAGTGATTAGTAGGGTGACTAACTCCTCCTAAATCCCCTGGCATGCTGGCTAGCCAGCAATACGGGAGAGAAAAAAAAAAGAAAAACAAAAACAGACTCTCTGCATTGGCTTGAGCATCATATACACTCTCCCTGTGTTTTCAACCACAAATCTGGAAAGCAAATAATTATTAACAATGTCTTCTTAGGTGAAAATGTCAACAAACAAATTCTTCTCTTTCAAGTGTAATTCTATATGTACATCTTAAGAATAGGTCACGTGACCGAAAGAGACAAAGCTGACAGCTCCATCATAAACGTGTGACAGAAGTAAGCAAGCACCCAGGTCCCCGGTCAGGGGCTCTCATTGACGTTCATATCAGTGGTCTTGTCTAAGAGAACAGAATTCTGTCATAAGACATAATATAAAACTGAACTGAAAGTATGACCAGAATTACTAAACCAGACATAGTGGGACACAGCTGTAATCCCAGCATGTGGGAAACTGAGGCAGGGCTATTAAGGTATGAGGCCAGCCAGGGATACCCAGAGAGTCTGTGTCTCAAAAACAAAACAAACAAAACCACCTTTTTTATATATCTATTCAGAGTTTACAAAAAATATATCGACATCTAATATCTTACACATTGACAAAGAATAATAATTGCAGTTTTCACTCATCTCCTTGTGGTGGCTGAATGAGAAGTGATCTTTATAGACTGGTGTATTAGAACACTTGGTCCCCTAGCAATGATATCCTTTGGAGAGGCTCTGGAACATTTAGGAGGTGGAGCCTTGCTAGATGAAGTATGTCACTGGGGGAAGGCTTTGAGGGTTTATAGGCTCACCCTGCTTCCGGCTTGCTCTCTCTGCTTCTTGTGTGTGGATGAAAATGTGATCAGCTGGCATCCTGCCCCATGCCATGCCCTCCCTGCCATCATGAACTCCATCCTTTTGGAACTCTAAGGTAAACTAAACCTTTCTTCTTTGACTTGCTTTGGTCATGATCTTTTTTTGTTTGTTTGTATTTAAATCATAGATACAGAAAGTTAACTAATATGTTCTTACTCCAAACTGTCCCTTAAGTACCATAGAAAAAAATTAAAGATTAATTTGTTTGAAACTAAAAGTTACACTTACTCAACATTGGTGTTCTCTCCCAACATAGCACTCAATAAGCAGCAGATTTATAATAAATTATACAATGAATTTGAATGTCAACAAAGTTGAACAAAAAGATGCTTAAAAATTCTTCTGAATTGAAATATCATGAATGAAAAAAAAAACCTACCTAAATAATCACAGTAGCATGGATACTTCAAACTTCAAACAGAATTCACTGCTCTGTGAATGATGAAATTAATACAAGCTATTTCTTGGTGATTAATTTCAACTACTGCAGCAAGTTCAAGCCATGACTCTTAATTTTAATGTTTATACTATTAACTCATAATACTAATGTATAATGCCAATAATATGAGAAATACATGTCTAGTTTTTTCATATCCAGAGATGCTTGCCTGGCATCATTTTTTTCATATCCAGAAGGCTTTTTTTGTTACTAATCCCTAATCTCCAGGTTTGAGATGCAGCGGAGTGGTAGACTGCTTGCCTGGCATCATTGAGCCCCAGCAGCATCAAATAAATAACAAACACATAAATCTTAATCTCCCTTCACTTTGCTTGTTGAGCATTAATTATTAGCTTAATACAACAGCTGTTCTGGGAGAAAAAAACAACCTCAAAACAAGACTTCTCCAAGGATACAAAGAACTCTCTCCAACCACAACAATAAAAATGCCAGAAAGCAATAATCTTTATATCATATATTAATTCAAAGCTTATGACCAGCTAAATGTTTTAAAGTAATGCTGTAGCTATAGAACTGGCCCAAACTGGGTGTATTTGATGCAATCCCGACTACAAAGGAAAGCCCAAAGGAAAGTCTCATTTGAAGGCTTAAGTTCTCCAACCCAGCTACTTACATGTCTACACCAATGTCACCCCGTGCTTGCATCTGACATATATTCCAGGCATAAATCCCATTACAATCTAAATTGGAAGAACTCAACAGTATTTCATGTCAATCACTACAGCTCCAAAAAGCCATTAATTAGCAAAGGTAACGTGTGAGTGGAAAATCCAAAGACATAAAGATTTCCAAGTCCCAGAAACTTTCAGTTAAAGAGAAAAGCATGAGCAAAACCATTGCTCCTCCATAGGAAGGGCTGGAGAGATGGCCTATCAAATTATATGCTGGCCTTGCAAAGACAAGGACAGGAGTTCGATCCCCAGAATCCGACGTAAAAAAGGAAAAATCAAATTAAAAAAACAAAGCGGGTTACAAAGTGCTTGCTTGTAAGCTCAGTGCTGGAGACAGTGGATCACAGGGTAACTGGCCAGCCAGTCTACTCTCCTGTCTCAAAAATGAGAAGGAAAGAGAGAGAAATAAAAGGGAAAGAGCTGGCTGTATCTGGCTCATGCCTGTAAGCCCAGCACTCAGGAGGTGGAGGCAGGAGGCTTGCCAAGAGTTTGAGTCCAGCATGGACTACATGCTGAGATTCTATTTCAAAACACTTGCATTTGTTTTCCTACACACACACACACACACACACACACACACACACACACACACACCCCTGACAGTCAAAGAACATTCAGGGAAAGGAATTACACACACACACTCCTGCACCACAGAGAGCCAATCTGATGTTATTTAAATATCATGAACTATTTCCCTAACCACACACAGCTGTAACTACGGACTCTTCTACCAACTGCCTCATTCAGAAACTTCGGTCTATTTTTAATTATTTGGTTCAGAAGACCCATTTGTGATTAACTTCTGTGTTGGATGGCTAAGCAGGTCAAGTTCCTGACCCACAGCAAAGAACACACAGAGAAGCTTAATCATTTTTTAAATAGCAAGTGCAATATTGTAAGCCATGTGTAGGGACATGTGAGTTCCCACAGCCCTGCTCACGGTGGCTATAGTTGGAAGCTATGGCATGGATCTGCATCAAGAGAACAGAGGACTCTAAGAGATGTCCAGGAAGTGACACCAAAATGAACTTCTTAACGACAAGTAGCTTTTCCTCCATGGAAATAACAGAACAAGAAGAGATGAATGGTATTGTGAGGACTGATCTCAGTCTGGGCAGTTTGGGCTTGGACAGGGAGCAGACATCTGAACAGAAAGCAAACAGTTTAAACCTATGAAACTGATTCAGATGCAAAGAGAAGTTGAACAGGAAATGCAAACCCTCACACTCAGAGCAATGAAATCCTGGAGCAGAAGTACAGAGAAGCCATGATTTAGCACTAAGACAGAAAAGGTGGCCGAGGGAAAAAGAATGAGCGAATGGAAACTCATATTGCAATGGGAATTAATTTTAAAAAATTTATACTTATGGGGGGGATGGGTGGGGAGCCATGTCACTGTGCATGTGGAAAGGTCAGAGCACAACTCTGTGGAGTTAGTTCTGTCCTTCAGCGTTTACATGGATCCCAGGAACCTAACTCAGGATGCCAGGCCTGAGCGGCACCATTAGCCACTGAGCCATCTCACCAGCTCTAGATATGAATTTTGCTGTGTTGTGTTGTGTTTTATATTATGAAACAGGGTATCACTCTATAGCCCAAGCTACCTTGGAATTCACCATGTAGCTGAGCATGCTTCCTGCCTCAGCCTCCCAGGTACTGGGATTACAAGCATGATCCACCACACCTGGCAAACTTGTTTTTTAAGAATAGTTTCTGCAGACTGTATAGTGTGATGGTTCACATTGGAGGTAATGGCAGGAGGATCGGGAGGTCAAGGCCAGCCTGGATTATGTGAGACCAAGTCTTAAAACAACATCAAAGTAATGGAGGAATAATAATAAAATATTTTCAGAACATGAAAACCACAAACAGAAGAGTAAATTAACAGAAAGAAAAGGATGGCAATTAAACGTAAGACACTCAGACAAGAGCCTAGGAATTAGAACAGGGATAAAGCCTAGCTGATGTTATTGCTGCAGCAGCCTGGCAGACAACCCTAAGTGTTTTAAATTATCCTTTATCTAAGTCCTCAACCTCCCTGAACAGCCTCAGAGTCTCGAGAACCACAGGCCACAGAATGCCAAGAGCGTCCAGGAGTCATCGCCACTAACAGCAATTACACTTGCACTGTGTCCCAGGTCAATGCCAGCAGGATCTGGGGGTTTAAAAACCCAGCATAGAACAATACACCGTCTGCTACTAGGATGTAAAGTGGAGGTCCCCTCGGAACTCGTTGGTACAAAGAGTTCTTACTTCTAAAGTGCAGCCCTGACAGCCATGAGCACTGGCTACAAGCCCTCTGTGGGATGGGTCAACATGAAAAAGTTGCATTTATGGGTAATTATGAAATTCCCACAATTGGAAACAATTTCAGATGTTATTAAGGCGGGGGGAGGTAATCTGCTGCAGAAAAAAAAAATAAAATTGACTTCTACAATTATACATATATATATGAATATATATTCATATTCATCACCTATTATGCAAATAGGTGAAGTACAACTAAAAATGTATGTTGGCAAGAGATTAGAATTTTGTTTTAAAAAAATTTCTATGCTTAAAAAAAAGCACATCTACAACTGAATAATAACTGCAAACGGTTTCATATTACCCACTCATATCATTACTGTGGTCTCCGGCTGGGGCTTAGAAATATTTGTATTTCACTCTAGAAATGTTTCTCTCTGCTGCAGCAGAAGCCAGTGTGGTGCGATTTGACCTGTGTCTTTGTCCATAAAACAATCTCTCAGATATGTAAACAGGGATTTGATTTTCTTTAAGTCAAAGAAAGCCAACAATATGGTTGTCAGAACAAGCACCTCTTTCTGTGGGATCCTCTAGTTAAATGAAAGCCATTCAAGTTCAATCAACTGCTGTCTCCATTCTCCAATACACAGCAGATTCATATTTCAGAAGGTTTTGACCGAGAACAAAATGTAACTAAAATATCTCCGCCATTCCTTTTGTCCTACAGAACATTCCATGGGCTGAATTCCCAACAAGGGGCATGGGTTTGTCAGCTTCTGTCTGCACTTCTCGGGTCTAGCCAGGCTCTGCTGCAGATTGCCAGTTTTGACCCTTTTCTGCCCAGACAGAAATCGACACCTTTTGGATATGTTGCAACTTGTCATAAAGAGAAACGAAACCTAGTGCTTTAATTCTGTTCCACCTTTAAGCATCCATGGCTTTAAAAATAAGTAGGCCCTGTTTTTTAATTCGGTGATAGGACATTTTTTTAAATGCATGTACACTGTGTAAACAACAGAAAACCAGAGACAGAATTCTTCCCACAGTCCACACACACACATGTCTACGCAAATCCTATCACTGGTATATTTGAAAGCTCAACTTGTGGTGAGAGACAGGCCAGAACCAGCAGGAACAAGTTTGTGCAAGATGAATTCAGCCTTGACTTCAAGTTATGCTGGTGGGCACATGCCAACACAGAAAGAACGGATGAGTGCACTGTGTCTAGCAAAGGGGTGAATAGGGCTGGCACAATGGTCCCCAAAAGCACAAGAGAGATATGAAGGCTTAGGGGTGACAAAGGACAAGCAGTGTAACATTCAACTGGGTCTGGCCATCAGTGACTAAGCCTAGCTCAAAATGAGTAGGAGGCCAACTCCCAACAAGGGGATGGCTAACACACTGGCTGACAGGGACGATGTCCAAGAGGAGGTCTCTGAAGCTGGGTGTCATCCATTAGGGTAGCCCAGAATAAAAATGGTGATACATTATGCCTCCTGGCGAGTTCATTAAAGACACCAAGTCCTGAGGACTCCCAACGAAGATCTTGGGGGCAACAAGTGACGTCCACCAGCATTTTCTGTTCTGGAACCTGTTAGAGAGAAACATTCTTAGCTACTCCATCACCAAGTTAAGTTCTCTGCAAGACAAATCACCTTGATTCTGCAGGGGGAAAGAATGATTATAAAGAGATAGTAAGGCAAATAGAGAAGTGCATTCAGTTCTAAGTGTTTCTACACATAACAGCATGGTAGCCTGCCATCAGATAAGTTCTGTAAAGATGGGAGAGATTGCATTACAGTTAGAACACGTGCTCTGGGGTTATTGAGATGGACAGCAATTAACCACGTAATGTTCTCAATGCATAATCATCACAGAAGCAGTTCACGTTCCTGAAGATCCGCCTGTCGGGCAGCTGCAACAAGCACCAGGAAGATTCATGGGCAGTGGGACACACTTCTGCTAACCTCT
Organism: Peromyscus maniculatus bairdii; assembly: GCF_049852395.1. Classification (NCBI taxonomy): domain Eukaryota; kingdom Metazoa; phylum Chordata; class Mammalia; order Rodentia; family Cricetidae; genus Peromyscus; species Peromyscus maniculatus. The sequence continues at coordinate 127,075,259 of NC_134856.1, forward strand.
CCTGTCATGACCAAGAGAAAAACAGCAGGAACCTACAGACAGGAAATTGGCCTGACTCCATCTTCCCAGCCACCCAGGAAGGGACTTCTCAGATTTCAGAATTCCAAATGCAAGATCAATTTGAATTCCTGGTGTTTCTAACCTTGCTGACAAGACTGCATTAGAGGAGAGACAGCTCAGCCATAAAAGTACAGTGGCTGTAAAAGGACACTTTTCCTCCCCAGCCCTCAATCCATCAAGTGGAGGCTTGGGCACTCCCAGCACATCTAACATCTAAATGTACAAAGGAATGTTGCAGGACTGGAGAGAAACTCAGTGTTTTCAGGTGCTTGCTGCTCTTACAGAAAACCAGAGTTCAATGCCCAGCACCATGCTGGGGTGCGGGCTCATAGCCACTTGTAACTCCAGCTCCAAGGGATTCAGCATCCGCATCCTCCACAAGCACCTGAATGTAATATGTAATGTACATGCACATGCAAACTAACTCTCTCTCTCTCTCTCTCTCTCTCTCTCTCTCTCTCTCTCTCTCTCTCTCTCGAAAAATAATGTCCCAAGGAGCAGTAAAGGTTTGCTGCTGTGGATATCATTCTATATAAATAAAACACTGATGGCCAGTGACCAGGCAGGAAGTAGGTGGCCAGGCAGGAAGTAGGTGGGACAAGGAGAGAGGAGAATTCTGGGAAGCGGAAGGCTGAGGGGAGAGACACTGTAGCCACTGCCAAGAGAAGCAGCATGTGAAGACGCTGGGAAGCCACCAGCCACGTGACAAGGTATAGATTTATAGAAATGGGTTAATTTAAGATAAAAGAACAGTTAGCAAGAAGCCTGCCACGGCCATACAGTTTATAAGTGATATAAGTGTCTGAGTGATTATTTTATACGTGGATTGTGGGACTGCGGGGCTTGGGGAACCTGGAGAGAAGCCCTCCAGCAACAGTTTGCTCATATTCAAGAGGCTACATTGCTTCTTTATCTTACCAGGTTCATCTCCAAACTGCTCTTTTGGACCAACCTGATAAAACAAGGACATGTCCTTTTATTTTATAAATTCAGAGGCCCACCTGCATAAGGTCCAGGGGAATCTTGGTTGTACTGAGGGACTGAAGAGTGAGAAAAGGCTAAAGATCAGAAAACCCAGACTACAGATCTAATAATTTAACATATTATCTTTTTTTTCCTTGCTGTAACCTAATACCTGACAAGAAACAACTTAAGGGAAAAATAAGGGTTTACTTTGGCTCATGTTGGAGAGGAAGTGATGGTACAACACCGTGAATGTCGCTGGGCTGTGGCAGCTGAGGCATGCGGCTGCTTGATCACATCTAGGTGAGCCAGGAAGCAGAGAGAAGACCACAAAGCATTGTGACAGCTTTCTCTTTTGTTCCTTTGTAGTAAGTCAAGAAACTATCCTGTAGAACAGTGCCACCATATCCCATGTGGGTCCTTCCTCCTCTATTAATCCTCTCTGGAGACTCCCAGAATTGTCTTCTACAGGATTCTAAATTCAGTCAAGTGACAATGAAGGTGAACTATCACACCGCTGGTTCCACCAACCAGTGTCATAACTGCTAGGTTCTGTTGTTGTTGTTGTTGTTGTTGTCTTTTGGATAATGACTATATTCCTCTCAAGGGGTCATCCTGACTGTCCACTGAAGCAATTTATCTATGGTACTTGGATTTGTGTAACATATTGTAATTAAGGAAGGCAGACGCATGACACACCAGCCACCATAAATAGTGTGCATAGCTGTGGATTTTAAGGCTGGAGTTTCTCAGTCAGAATCTGATAAAGTACCAAGAGATAAGGGTAGCTCTGACTCATTCTACAAGAGAAGGAGGAAGCATAAGACTTCCATGACATTGAAGTCTTTGAAGACCCTGGACATTTAAAATGGGAAACATTAAATAATGATGAAGAAGAAGAGGAGGAGGAGGAGGAAGAAGAAGGAGAAGAAGGAGAAGAAGAAGAAGAAGAAGAAGAAGAAGAAGAAGAAGAAGAAGAAGAAGAAGAAGAAGAAGAAGAAGAAGAAGAAGAAGAAGAAGAAGGAGAAGAAGAAAGTTTTCTAAGACTTTAGAGCAAAGAGTCTCCATTCAGTGAATCAGTCAGAGGAAACTTCGAGATCAGTCAGGTCACATGATATTCTCTGCTCAGCAGCACAGCGAATAGCCAGTGGCCATCCTCCTTTCCAAAGACTAGTTGCCTTCCACTCAGCTTTACATAGGCTATGAACTATGACTCCTAGAGTTTAGTCTGGAGCAGGCAGGAGTTTGGGTCTGGGGAGGCCTAAGCTTCAAGCTCACATTCAGAAACATATTTTTTTGTCATGTTAATGTTGCTCTAGCTCACACTTGCCTATGTTAATCTGTAAGGCAGCTGAAATAGATCTAGGGTGTGCCAGGAGGGGGTAAACGTGTCTTTCTTTTTATATGTTTACTCGGATTGTTAAAATAGTACTGTTCATCTGGGTGGTTCCAAGATGGAAAAAGAGTCCAACCCGTGCCTCCTGAAGAGTACAGAAAAGGTCACAGGGCTGCAGAGGCTTAAGCAGAGCCGGGCAGCCAAGATAAAACACCCGAGTTTGAGCTTCAACGCCATTACCACAATTCCTTCCGATTCCGTAGAAAGCCAAGTTGTAATCTATTTGACAATTTCGTGGATATAATGTGCTTGGTTATTCTCACTCGAGCAGCATCTCCCCTCCTCTCTTTCTCCCGCCGACCCCCCACTTCCTTCTTCTCAACAAGTCCCCCTTCACTTTCACGTCTTTTTTATTTTGTGTGTGTGTGAGCAGCCGAGTAGAAGCTTATTTACTGGAGAATGGGCAAGTTACTAGTGTCTACCACTGGAGAATTTGACTGCCCACCACCAGCCATCAAGAACTGCCTCCTAAGAGAGGTCTAGGGCTTCATAAACGCCTCCCCTATTCATGAAAGGCAAAACAAGAGTTAAGCAATGATTGGGTTTTGGTTTTGGTTTTTGTGACAGGGTCTTCCTGTGTAGCCAGGGCTGGCCTTAAAGTCACAATCCTCCTGCATCAACTTTCAGAATGCTGGAATTGTAAGCATGTACCACTAAACTTGATTCAATGTTTAAATCAATATCAGGATCATCTTTGCTTCCATTGACACAGTAATTATATGCTTATCTTATGAAGTTGTGGATATATGAAGAACAAAACCGAGCTGAACTTCAAACTTCTGTTTTTGAGACAAGGCCTCATTCTGTATCCCAGACTGACCTGGAACTCATGGTGATCCTCCTGCCTCAGGCTCCTGCATGCTAAAATTACAGGCATGAATCACTGCCCAGCTTCTAAAAAGAGTCGTGTCAGGCACCAAAGACACATTGACAGTAGAAAGCACTCCTGCCCAGGTCCTTACGTGAAGGGCATCTCCCCGCAAAAACAGTATATGGATTTATGATTCTCCATGCTCTGGGTTCAGCAACCCAGGAGGCATCGGGGTAGACTGGATCTGAGGCCTGAGAAATGGCAAGAGAATTCAGAACATTCACCCAGAGTTTATTCTGCCCCAACTGGAATCTCCCAGAGCAGATTAAGATAGGGTGGCTTGTGGATCTCTGTGGGACTGGGTGGGGTCCAAGGAACTAGGGTCTTGGTTCGTGGTATCTGGCCCCATTTCCATCTAACAAGCAGTCTAGCATAAAATTCCTTACCCCAACTACCAAATATGAACACTATATGCCTGCCAAAGGTGTTTTTATCTACCCCAACAGGGCATCTCCTAGATAAAGCCACATGCAACACAGGTGGCTGAGCCACCCAGTGGGAGAGGCCCAGATCCACCTTCTGATCATCCTTCTGTGCCCCCCCCAGTCTCACTCTGTTGAGTTTTGTTATATATACAAAGGACTGCTATATTTCCCCCAGCTCTTGCACATAGCTCCCAATTCCACACGACTCAGAACTACAGACACTCTTCTCCCTCCCAGATAAAGGTAAGCCCAGTGTTTATCTAAGTTGGCAGACAGGGTCCTCAGAGCATGTAAGGAAGTCTGACCAAGACCAGGGGACTGATGGTTAAGACACCTGAACCTCACTCACATCAGCCATTCAGTCCTCCAATACAACAGCTGTGCCTTCATGAATCATCACACTGCCAAGACTCAACAGGAATTTCTTTGCAACACAAAGACAGTTTTAGACATTCAAAAAGTTCCTTTTCCTGAGTTGAATGTGTAGTACTGTTAAGACTCAGAACTGAGCAAACCCGGCATTCTAGTGCACGGGGCTTTCATTCAAGAAGATGGAATCCTTCTTTATCCTTCTTTTCTCTTCAGTACAGCCTTCTGGAAAATTCTGATTACTTTGTCACCAACTCTCATGATGCCCGATGTTACTCTAAGAGATGTCATTATTTTCCCTCCTCCATGGCCCATCACAGATAGAGTGGATCCAGATTATAATTTTGTTACTTCAGTCCATGTAAATAGAAGGGCTCACATCCAATCAGTAACACAAAGACTCAAGTCATTGGGAGGTGCCTGTATATGCTGCATGCTTACATAAGCCAATGCTGAGCACAGAGCAGCCGGGAAGACCCTCCTATCTCTGCGCTGGAAAAAAGTTTTAAAAATGCTACAAAAGTGCTGGGTGTAGTTGTTCACACTTGTAATCCCAGGGGTTGTGAGGCTGAGGCAGGAAGATTGCTACATGTTCGAAACCAACCCAGTCTACAAGGTGATTTCAAGGCCAGGCAGAGCCACATAGTTCATACAAACAAGTGACTAAGAAGGAAGAAGAAGAAGTGGAGGAGGAGGAGGAGAAGGAGGAAGGCCATGAGAGTTCAAGCAGTATTCAGCTAGTCCAGTCCAAGGGCTCGCTCAGGAAGGGACAAGAAACTGAAATTTTAAGAACAGGAGAAAATTAGCCAGCAAAGGGGTGCTGGTCCTAAGAAAGGGGATACAATAAGTTGGAAATCTCAAACATAAGGGAGTACTCAGAGGGAGCAGTCAGTGACTGAGACAGAGCTACAGGGGTGTCCCAGCTGGAGCGACAAGGGACATCCCAAGCCAGGGAGCCAGATCAGAGGTGCTGAACTTCATTCTGCCGCTGTAAGAACCTAGGCAGGGGCAGGGAGGACACCACAAAAACAAAGACGCAAACGGATTTCCCATATTCAGAAATGTTTGCTCGGACTTTGGAGAGAATGGGTTGGGATGGAACAAGAGTGTGTGCCATCAGACATGTTGGCACATACATGTTAGCACCACTGGGGAGGTGGAGACAGGAGAATCACCCGCAGTTAAAAGCTAGCAGCCAGTAATATACAGAACAATCCTGTTTCAAAAAAAAAACTCAATCTTGTAATTGGGGAGAAAAGCATAGTTTGTAGCATGTGAACTATTCCCATATATACACTTGACCCTCTGTATCCAAAGCTACATTCAAGATCAACTCAAGCTCCAGGTTTTGTCTTGAACAACAGAAAGAAAAATGTCTGTATAGAAAGTCCATTCAGAAGACGTGTTACATGCCAAGCCATTCCAAGCTGGCTAAGTCATACGCCCTGATCTTGAAACTTACTTTCCCCTTTAAGTTGATACCCAGGAAACTGCTGCCAATCTTACCTGCCAGAGAACCACCTACAAGGAGAGCTACACCAGGCAGGGAGGGAAAGAAGCTTCAAGTCTCCAGGTCCAACATGGATGCCAGTCAACCCATGTTGTCTATCCTTCAGCCTGGTGGCAGAGCTGGACCCAACCATGAAGGTCAAGTCTCCGTTCAACCAGCATATTGGACAACTGTTATACTTGGACATTCCTGCCTCATCCCTTGAGGCCAAAGTGAGGGAGGAGGCCAGACATACTTCCACCTATATTCCCAAGGCAGGAAACACAGGTCAGCCACAGAGAGCAGGGGGATCAGATGCAGAGCAGAAAAAATATAACAGCCAGGATGGTGGCCTAGAGTGAGTCAACAGGGAAGAGCAGGTGGGAAGAGAGGGGGAAAATGGGGCTTTGGAAATATCCAGCACTGGGTCTTCAACAGCAAATGAGAGAGAGAGAGAGAGAGAGAGAGAGAGAGACACTGAATATGAATTATCCCTGGAAGAGCCAGCTGGCCTAGTACAGCTCAGACATCCCTTTTATCTCATCTTCCTTCCAAGTGGCTGCACAATACAAACCAAAGAAATGAACAGCCCATCATATCTAAAATCTTGAACTTTTCTGTGCAACAAAAAAAGCATCGTTTGGGGCTGGAGAGAGGGCTCAGTGGTTAGTGCACACTGCGCTGCCAAGGAGCCCAAGTTCAGTTCCCAGCACTCAGGTCAGCTGATACAACCACCTGTAACTCCAGCTCCAGGGACTTCAGAGTTCTCTTTGGGCCTCTGCAGATCCCTGCACTCGAGCGCACGCGCACACGCGCACACACACACACACACACACACACACACACACACACACAGGCACACACATCATTAAAATTTCAAATAAATATTAAAAAGCATTACCACTGAAATTTAAAAATTGGGGTGTGCAATAGATATGGCAGATACGACTTTTCAGAACAAGAGTGATATCTAGAAGATGAGAAGGACTTGTTTTCACAGATTAATGCACACAGAGCTTCTCTGCTGACTGTAAGAAGGACAATTAGGAAGTAAACATAGAGATGTGCTATCTGGAGTGAGATCAAAGCAATGCAAATCTGAAACCCCAGGGGCCAGGTAAGCCCGCCAAAGAAGTAAGATGGATGAACCTCACACCCTGAGTCAGGTTGAAGCAAGATGTGTTTCTCCATCAGGAGCAGCAGGACAAACCCCTTCTCACTCAGCAGGCAGCCTCTGGGTCAGTACTCTGAGTGAAAACTCTTTCTGAGGGCAAAGATATTCATCTTGGCTTCATCGTGAGAAACAGCAGGAACAGGCTAAGTGTCCCTGTGATATGTAACTTCACATGGAACTACTGGATAGACTGCTGTACATCCCAGGAGATGACCATTTTATAGACTAGGTAGCAAATGAGACCGTTTACCATAAATGGTAAAAACCAACCAACCAAACAAAAGGTACATCTTAATTTGTCAAAATCCAGAAGACAGGGGACGGAGGGATTGGTGGCTCAGCAGGCAAAGTGATGGCAAGCCTCAGGATCCGAGTTTGATCCCTAGAACCCACATGGTGAAAGGAGAGAACCTTCTCCTGTGAGTTGTCCTCCGACCTACGAACACACACACACACACACACACACACACACACACACACACACACACACACAATAAATAAATAAGACGAACATGGCTTAAGGACTTGAATGGGGGATCCACAATTAACCATGCTGACATCACAACACCACACCCCTCCAAGGGCGGCAGATATTCTTGGGGGGGTGGGGGGAACGGACAGTCTCACCTGCTGATGACACCACTTCCATACTCGGGCAGTGAGGGAGTCCTCCCCAAGTTTCAAAGATCCAATTAGGATTCCCACTCTGTCCTGAGAGCCAAAGGGCATTGACCCTGAACCACAGTCTTCCCCTTGCTTCTCTTCTCTTCCCCTCACCTCTAAAGTGCTGTGCGTTTGCTTTTATAAGCACGAGATTCCATCCTGTGCAGTGAGGTGATATGGCCAGGGCGTGTGTCCTGCTTAGTTTCTTATGTCAGCTTGACACAAGCTAAAGTCATTTGGAAAGAGGGATCTTCAATTGAGAAAATGTCCCCACCGGATTGGCCTATGGGCAAGCCTGTGGTACATTTTCTTGACTGGTGATTGGTGAGGGAAGGCCCAGCTCATGTGAGTGGTATCACCCCTGGGCTGGTGGTTTAGGTGCTGAAAAAACAAAAACAAAAACAAAACAAACAAACAAAAACCAGCATGAGTAAGCCTTGGGAACAAGCCAGTAAGCATCACTCCTCCATGGTCTCTCTCCAGTTCCTGCCTCCAGGTTACTGCCTTGAATTCCTGCCCTGACTGCCCTCAGTGATGGAGTATATGACCCAAGAGTTGTGAGTGACATAAACTATTTCCTCCCCAAGTTGCTTTGTCATGGTGTTTTATCATAGCAATAGAAAGCCTAACTAAGACAGCATGCTTATCATGCCAACAATCCCCTGAGACAGATGAGGAATTTGGGGGTCACAGATTTAAGAGATGCGACAGGGCCACACAACCACAGACCTGCAGTTAAAATCCAAAGACTCGGCTTCCACACACAAGGACGTAGGTATTCAAAAAGCTCCCAAATGTCACCTCTCCCATTTGCATTCACCCGCCTAAAGAAACTATTAATAATTGCGATACATCTCGAGGCATTGCATGAGCTGCTTATAAATGAACTAACAAGGCGAGGTTGAATTGCACATGCTAATTGGAAGAGTCAAGGCAGAAGAGCAAAAGAACTACCTAGGGACTCCCACCTGCACCTGCAGGTAAAACCAAATGACATAAAAAAAAAATGTCTACTCACAAATGAAAAGCAGGGTATGGCCCTAGATACCGACACTCAGATCCAAGTTCCAGCATGACTCTTGGAAGAAATAATGCCACAATTAGCTGGAAGATTCCTTCTAGTTATAACACATTCCACCTCCTGAGAGGGCTCTTGTTAAACACACACACACACACACACACACACACACACACACACACAGGAAGCTATTGCAGTATGAAACTAATATAGATGTGGTGATAAATGATTGTCGGTACCACTTATGACTTACTCTCTAAATAATGACATAATAATAGCTAAAATATAAACTCTAATTAAATACCAAACCTAACAAAGTCAAACAACAGCAAATGATGTTTGACAGAGCAAAGGTCTTAGGGGAGGTGAGGGGAAGAATTATAATAAAATCTCAGAACTTGGCTGAGGAGAGAGAGGGCTCCATTGGTAAAGTACCTGATACATGAGTATGAGGACTTGAGTTTGGGTCTTCATCACCCACAATCACACCAAGACACAAACAAACAAAGAAACAAAAAACCCCTGGACATTGTGGTGTAATTCTAGAAGTGAGCGTGCGCGTGCGTGCGTGCGTGCGTGCGTGCGTGCGTGTGTGTGTGTGTGTGTGTGTGTGTGTGTGAGAGAGAGAGAGGGGGGGGAGGGGGGAGTAGGTGGGGAGAGAGAGAGAGAGGGAGGCAGGCAGGTGGATCTCCAAAGCTTGCAGGCCAGCCAGTCTAGCTGACAGGTAAGAGACTCTGTCTCCAAAATTAAAATGGAAAGCAATACAAAAAGACACTCAATGTTGACCTCTGGCCCCCTGCACACACAAAATCACAGAACTATACAATGTCAGCAAAAGAAAAGGCCCATGATACCACTTCTTTCCATTTCTCAGAGACGGGGAAGCAAGTTTTAAAGGTAAGCCTTCCCTCTGATCTAGCAATAAGACAAACCAGAGACTGAGCCCCCAGGCTAGCAGTGGAACAGATTTCTCCCCCACCCCCGCCCCGCTCTGAATGCTATGTGTTGGAAAGCTATTCCACTCCAAGTCGTATTTTTAAAACAGCATTAAACATTCTATAAATATTAAATTCCTTTTTAATAATTTTCTAATGCACAGGGGCATATTTGAAGAAAGGGGACCTGGTTTTGATTCTTTTTGGAAAACAGAACACTGCCCGGGAGTTTAACCTAGTATTGAGTGAAATATTAACAGGCCATATAATGGTTTCAGTGTTTCTTCAGGAAAGCCAAACGGAATTCAAAAGGCATATCCCCCGGGCCTTCGGCGGTCGGCCTTCTGGAGCGCACAGTCAACTCCACGGTCTATTCCACAAGCCCATCACTGTTAAGTAACTCATCAGCAAATAGAGGAAATTACCGAAGGGGATTTGCCAAGCAATTAGTCCTCTGAAGCAGATGACATACAACTGTTCAGGGGAGGAGCTTCCCAGCTAGTCATATGTCAGACTCGGAGCCTAGTAATCTGTAAATAAAAATGCACGGTGCGCGGTTACAGCTGTGATGGAGGCTGGAGCTGCCAGCCAAGCTCGTCAGCAGTCAATCTCAAGTCATTTCCTTCATGCATGTTTGTAAAGGGAGTGGCATTGCCACTGCAGATTAAAAAAAAATCCCCGGTAAATTTCACCCAACATCCAAAAGACACTCAGGCTGCCTACACATCACCTGGACACAAACTAGCTAAGAGTCACCGGCTGATGGAGACCACAGGCAAGGCCAGGAAAGACAACAGCACCATGGGCCACGAGCCCTGCACTCCTGTGTGGCCATTTGGCCACAGCTGACCGCCTCTGGCCGAGTTTTGTTCTTAGAGTGTGCCCCGAGTGACGCTCCACCACCTATCACACTGGAGAGCTAAATCGCTCCTATCTGCCAAGTCGTGGAAACTAAGCAATGACCCAGTGAAGCTCTCAGGAGTCAAAAGTTCAGCAGCTCCCTGGGACTCGGCGTTGAACATCTGGAGCTGACTTAAGCCAGTCCCCCAGAGCAGATAAGCAGAGTGCCACTGTCATCATTTTCTTCAATTAATAATTATCGAAAGTGCGTAGGAATCTTGGGGCCGCAGGGGGAAGAAAAGGAAGAAATGCTACAAAGACAGCCTGAATCAGAAGCTCACGGGAGTCTCTGATCAAAGGGGCAGGTGTGGGAATGAGGCCTCAGAACGGCCCCTGATACTGGTTCCCGAGAATACACTGTGCCTTCCGTATCTAAGTGTGAGCTTCTTAACATAGAAAGGACTTGGGGCTTGAGGGTGATTCAGAGCCAAGGTGAGGAGTTCAAGCTAACTTAATTCCTGGCAAAAGTGGGCGCTTACCCACTGTTGTGCCAGTTTCTACATCCAGGGCATAGATATAACCACAGCGTCTACCACATATGAGAGTATTGACAATTAAATGACTTCGTGTTCAAAACGGCAACTGTAAACTACTTTTCACTGTTTTCCCATTAGGGGGCCTCATCCTCTACCCTGGATGCTCATGAAAGGTGGAAAAGCCCCAGCAAGGGTTCCTGGGGCTCGCTGACTCCAGACAGCCTCACTGATCAGTGAGAGTCCCTGTTGCAATGAACAACAGCACGTGAGGAAGGACATCTGAGTTTGACATCTATCCTCCATACCTCACAAACATACATGTGCACCCAAACACACATGCAAAGAACTTCGCGTTTTTAAATATTACTATTTATGTATTTAATATTTTCATTCTTAGCCACTTGAGGGCAATACAAAGAGTTCATGTAAGTAACTCAGACAAAAAAAAACTTGAAATAATCCTCAGGTTTTTCCTAATTTTATGTAAATAGGTTGCTCATTAACACCAAGACAACTTCCACTGGTCCCCTGCACTGTGTGCCATGGACTCTTAGGCTAACTTTCTCCCCAGAACTAAGGCTTAACACTGATATTTTTTTCAACAGGATTTCAAGTAGCCCAAGCTTGCTCAGATTTACTGTGTAGCTGAGACTGGCCTTGAACTCCTGACCTGCCTGCTTCTGCTCCTAAGTGCTAGGCCTACGGGAATACACAACCATGCTCAGCTCAATTCCAAATTTCTTTATCTTCTATAGGGTATTAAGTGAAAAGCCAATTTGTTAAAGAGCTATGTCTGGCATCTTAGGATTTTCATACATAAAGATCCATGTCTATCTCTTTGTGTGTGTGTGTGTGTGTGTGTGTGTGTGTGTGTGTGTGTGTGTGTGTGTGTGTATTTTTTCTCACATTCACAAGAACCTATAGAAAGCCTCCAGGAAATCTTCAAAAGTTATGAAGTTACACCCATACTAATATGATTTATCAAAAGTACAGTAACTGAATTGCCACAAATGAACAATGGCTAAGTTGTTAAGTGGCTGGCACAATAAGATTCACGCCTGTCACATGAGGAGACTCAATCAACAGTAGAAAAGATCAAAGAAATGCTAGAATTGTTATTAACAGGGACAGGGGCTCCATGGAAAGTCTTCAGCAAACCGCTTAGAGGGAAGTAAAAGAGGCATTTGTTTTACGTGGAAAAGCGACGGCATGGGCTGAGTGTCAAAAGCGCCCTTCGTTTTCATACACACGCATATTAGAGCTAGCTAAAATTAGCTCAAGTTCCTATTTTATAAAGGAATAACTGTTTCAACAAGATTTCATGGCATTCAGTTGAACACAGACTTTCTAGGGTTCCGGAGCTCTAACAGAAGAATCTCTCTCCACGATCCACCCTTGCATCAACCCGATCCCTCCATGATCCACCGATCCACCCCTGCATCAAGCCGAGCCCTCCTGCCACCCCAGCTTTTGAAGAACTGGCAAACAAAGGCTGTGCCATGCCAACACTCCAGCTCCCCTTCTCACGGCCTCTTACCTTCACCCTATGCATTCCATGCCAGCTCCTGCGTCCTTAGTCACGCCTTTTGTGTGTCCACCCCTTTGCCAGGCACAGGACCCCAAAGGCCAAATTCAAAAACCTTTTTCTGTCAGCGGCGCTTCCAAACTGCTCTTCGGACCGACTTCTCAGCTATTCCCATACCCCTGCCAGTCTCCTCGACCCGGGAAACTCAGAAGTACCCCCAGCTTCAGCCACAGTTGCCCAGCCTACATTCTACATACAAGCAAGCATTCGCTTGTTGTTCCAGCCCCTTGCAAGACTTTCCTCTGCCTCCCTCCATCTCTTCCCACAGAAGTGCAATCCAGCCTTCCGAGACCCAATCACATGATCCTCCTCCTACAGCCTTTCCTGAACTCCCACCACCCTTTTGAATTCCTTCCGGGTCAGAACGTACCCCTTAGTAAGTACAACCCAACCTTTTCAGCTTTGTTAGCTAATTCGGTGCATTCCTTCTTTCTCATGCCTGGTCACGAAGAATGTATAATCTCCGGGAGCTCTTACTCACTTTCTTGTCCACAGCACCATGAAGTAGTTAAAAAAAAATACACAAGGAGTGTATGAATGAATCACTTCTTTACATAGATAGTAACTGTGAATAAGTTAGGTCATAACTTGCTAGGCTGCATCATATTTATAAAAAAAAAAACAAGAGCCAGAAATAATAACCCAGACTTTCATTTAAAAGAATAACTTGAATGTATCAGAGTACAACATGATACTCTCTCCCTGCCCACATCCAGCCATCAATTGTGAGGACCATAATGAGGCCATTATGTATGCAAAATGCTTAGATAACGCATATACGTTTCTTTTCTATGCAATCACAGAAAATGTCAAGGGACTAATGTTCAAGATGACACTGCACTATTTCGTCAACAAGATTATGAGTATCCATGACACTTCGACTTAGTTATGAGGCCAGAAACCCCCAAATCTCAATAAGCAGGCCATGCTGCCCAAGATAAGACTCCTGGCAGCCTGTCTCGTTTGCAAGAAAATTCTTGAGATTATTTTGTTATAGATAACGACTCTCTTCAAATACCACAGGTTTTAAAAAGAAAAGAACACCTCACCCCCACATGCACCTGAACCATACCTCCTAAAAGGTCAATGTGAGGATTATCTGCCTGGCAAAATACACGTATTAAACATGTTCCCCCTGAAGAGGGAGAACAACAGTATGACACCCCACCCTGCCCATTAGCAGACACCTGCAGATCTGAAGAGGCTTGCCCTTACAATAGCCAGACATCATTCTACGTCCATTTGAACAGAGTCTCTCAAGTCCACAGCCAATAAAACAGAAAGAAGCCATTTGCATAATTCAAAAGAATCCAGTGCTGTGGCGTAGCAATGCCCTCCATTCTCTGCTTTGCCCGACAGAGGACTCTTAGATTCTTTCTTTCTTTCCTTCTTTCCTTCTTTCTTTCTTTCTTTCTTTCTTTCTTTCTTTCTTTCTTTCTTTCTTTCTTTCTTTCTTTCTTTCTTTCTTTCTTTCTTTCTTTCTGTCTGGGGAACTGAACCCAGGGTTTCACACATGCTAGTCAAGTGCTTGCCCATTGAGCTATATTCCCAGACTTTCAGCTACCCTTTCTAAGGCTTAAACTTAATTGTTAGTCAGGCCTTGTTTTTGTTTTTGTTTTTTTTTTAATTCAAACTACAAATAATTCCACATATGCATGGTATTCATCAGTTTATCTTACTGCAATTCAAAAAAATATGCATTCTATCAGTTAGCATACATTCAGAATTTAAAATTCAGAAAAATAAATAGAACCCTATTGGCTACGTAGAACCACAAATGCCTACAGGGTTGGTCCAAAGGCCAAGGTCTAGGTATATTTACTCGTTCCTAGTCATGTATGGTTCAGGAGCGGGCATGGAAAAACAAGATCATTGCAATCCCACTGTCTAGAGATAAGACATGTGCTAACAATGATAGCTTATGTGAATAGGTCACAAGCCATATACCAGGCACATTCAAGCCACACACACGCATTTTTATTTCATTCCATCCTCACAGTAGCCTTCTGTTGTCCCCATCTTTCAGGAAGAAACTGAGGCATGAACAGGATAGAGGCGTGTGCATAATCAGAGTAGACATCTTGAGATTTGAAGTCCAAATACTCTGACTAGTGTCAGAGCTTCGGGCTGTTATCTCAAGAGGCCATGGAGTTTGTACTTAGCTTAAAATAAACTGGTTCTGAGGTGTAAACACAGAAAACTGGAGAATTTGCTTGGGAGTTTTATTTTGTTTTGCTTTTTGAGAAGGGTCTCAGGCTGTCTCCTGAGCTATTCTGGAACTCACTACGCAGCTGAAGTTAGCCTCAAACTCTGGGCACCCCTTCTACCTCGGTTCTCCCTATCAAGTGCTATGATTACAGACATGAGCCACCATGCCCGGCTCCACAGGGTCATTTTTTAAATGAACACTTTTGGTAAAGCCAGTATCTACCTCTTGATGAATGGATTTTGATGTTCTCAATTTGGGGTATGTGGTTTGGTAAAAGCGCCTTCTGCTTCTTACCAAGAAAGGAAACAGGAAAGTTCCAGAAACACTTCCTTCATTCCAGGAGACCAGCGGGGAACATTCTGATTCAGGAGGTCTAGGGTGGAGCCCCAAATTCTGTTTGAAACTCTCTGAGTGAGTCTGTTGCCCAGCCATCCTTTGGAACGTCTGAGGTTGCCTGGCCTCACGGCTTCAAGGCAGCTGGAAATCAATCTTCTGTTTCTATTTCACAACCTCCCCCCTGGGTTATGTACAATAGTGTCCACAAGCCCTTCCAGCCCCACGTCCTAGCCGAATTCCATTCTCTCCAGATTTCACAGAAGGGCACTGGCCTTCTGTCTGCTTTTTAAGAGAGAACCATGAGTCAACAGTCCTTGCTTACACACTGTTTCGAGACTCTCTCAGCCAGAAAAATTTACTGTATGTGAGGAAATCAGGAAGTTGTAAAATCCAAACAGACACAAAGAGACTCAAGATTCAACAACTCCTGGCTGCCACTGACCCAACAAACAGTTCTCTGTCTCCTTGCAAACATATCATACCACAGTAAGAACCTAAGATGGAGAACCGAGACTCAGGGGAGATGGCAGCTTAGTGTTCTTAACTGACTTAAGGACAAGTGACAGGGAAAATAATCAGGCACAAGCCCCAGGCAGCAATCATTACCGATTCAATGCAAATTTCCTCATGAACCAAATAGACCACAACCATAGATGCTTTCATCCAAGTTTTACACACACACACACACACACAGTGGGCAATTTCCCATACACCATGGTTGTGAAGAAAATTCGATTTCACTGTTAACAGAGTACAGGGCTGGTGAGCAACCATCCCAAGGCAGACTTATCCTCAGATAAAAAATATCATAAAACTCTCACCTGACATTTGAGGCAGTTCCCTACAGAGGGAGTCGAAGAGGAGACTGTTGGACAAAGATGACAGACAGATCTGCAGCTTGAACGGACTGCCCTGGTGACTTGATGCTTCTACAGTGGTCCAGAAAGTGCAGGAGAAGAAATCCAAGGTGAAAGAGCACAAAGGAACAAGAGAAACAAAAAAAAAAGAATAAACTGCTTTAAAAAGAGGTCTACCTTGAGGTGTAGGCACTGAAAAACAGTCTTAAAAAACAAAATTTTGAATTTTGTTCTAAAAGAGTTACACAGAGAGCAGTCAGCTCAAGGCAGGTCTGGTTTTATTCCACGGGGCTCAGGGGAGCCAACACATGAAATCTAGGCCATCTCTTCAGCCAAATGAAAACCTTGGTCTCCGTGTTTGCGACAGCCACTGTCGCTTTCCTCAATAAATAAGCATGCCAGTCATCACAAATAGCATCAGGTAGAAATGGGCATGGACGGAATAACAATTGGGCCAAAAGCCTAATTTTAATCTAGTATACATTATCTATCCACATGCAACTTGAAAGACGATCATGACAGAACACCACTATTAGCATATTAGTCCAGGTGAGTGGAAAATCAAAGGCAGCGGGAAGTAAGGTTGCATTTTGAGAAAAGCCTCAGGTAGCCCAGGCTGATCCCAAACTTGCTATGTAGCTGAGGATGACCCTGAACTTCAGATCATCCTGCCTCCAACTCACAAGTGCTGGGAATACAGGCACGTGCCACCAGGTCCAGTTTATGCAATCTATGGCATCCACCTGACAGCTTTGTGCACGGTAGACAAGCACTCTTACCAACTGAGGTACGTGCCCAGCTCAAATTTGAAATCATGTAGTTATTGAACAGGCAATGCCTTCACTTTCATTTTGCCCCAATAGTGAATCAAAGTTACCCACTATGTGATGAATTCGTGAATGGATAAATGAAAGAAGAAATGAATGAATCTTCCTGGATCTTGGTGCTTGTGAGATAATGTTGTGAATTACAATGTGTGCACAGAAACAGAAGAAGTAGAGAGCTTGATCCTCTAGCATACTTTTTAGCCTTAGCCATTAAAATTATATACTTAAGTGATGGGGATATCCAATTAACCAGATTACACCAAAAGAACCAGCCATGCTGTTGGGATTTAAAAAAAAAAAAAATCCCCTCAACTAAGTGAATGCTGGACTGGTTTTCAGTCAGATCGCAGGAGCTGCGCTGCGTGTGTTGTTTAGGCTGATTTTAAATTTAGTCTGGATTTCCTAAGCTCACGCCAGGTAACAGTAGGAAGGAGAAGGCCCAGAATTATATTGGGTGTCAGAAAGAAACTATTCTGGAACTATGAATATGATCTCCAATGTGAGTAATCTGTAAACAGGTAAGGAAGCCAATTATCCTTGGGTACATGGCAACTTATTTCAGTAGTCATAATTATTTTCAACCATACACACTCGCTATTTTTAAGAGCACAGCCCAGCTGGAAAGGAAAATAACTTCCACTTCTTTCCAGCACTTTGCAAAGTAATGAATAGTAGCCAGAGTATCCTTCCTTCTAACGAATCCATTCACCACCGATTTATCGAAGCATCTATTACGTGCCTGGGACTGCTCTGCAAAAGAAGTTTTTAACAGTCCTCCATTTCCTCGTGTAATCTGTGTACAGGGAGAAAAGCTGAAGTGGACTATAGTGTTCTTACAAAAAGAAAATAAGACACCATCCTTCCACCACCGAGAAGGCTGTGGATACAAACGGCGACTGAGTTCAACAGGAGTTCACCAAATTCTATTTCATCTCAGCGCAGCATTTATTTTAAGGACAAGGGAAGTCTTGATTTTTATCTGGTAACATTTCAGAAGAAGCTCAAAATACTTAATAATCACTTTCCCAGAAGCTGCAGGTACCGGGGACTTGCGTTTGCTTGTATATGGATTTGTGTGTCCACAGGGCCCTGTTTACACATCACCCGGCGGCAGATAAGGCTTGCTAGAGTCCAAACTACAGTCTCCTCCCACTCTGCTGAAGTGCACAGAACAGTCAAATATGATGCAAATGCTGTCAAATATTAATTTACTCTAGCACTGGCATGCTTCCTTCTTTCAAAAAGCATTTGTCCCCAGCCAGAGTAATAAAGAGTTATTTACTTGTGTATCCCATCAAAGGAAAGAAACATGAGAATAAAGTCAAGGCCACATGAACTCACTGTAAAAACACACAAACAATAAGCAAGACAGTAAATGATGGAACATTTGTATACAATGACACACTGAAATTGGAATCTTTAGTATTTCAAAAGCACATGTCAGAGAAACACAATACTACTAATGGTAGACGATTACCAAGCAAGATGGCCTAAATAACTAAAAATGTGATGGTATACAAACACCAAGAGGTAACACAGGATCAGGCGCAGGGCCAAGGGCACGAAGAAAGAAAGTTTGCCATCTATGGTGGCAAGAAAATTCCTTCTCTTTCTGCAAGAAGCATACATGCTTACAGGTTGGCAGCTGTAATCACCACTAAAAATATCTGATAAATACATCACTCTAAACCTGTCACGCTTAAAGGCCACATCGGCGGCAGCAGGATGAGTCCTTCTGAGACGCAATGATGCCCTGCAACCAGGGGAATACCTACCCTCTAAGCCCTGAGTCTTATTACACCATGAGTTTTCTGAAAAGGGGTTTTCATGTCGAATACAATTTTGCCACATGATGGCAATTATCATTGCATTTTCATTACCCCACAAATGGTATGCATTAAGAGTTACAGAAAAATCAATGAAACACGTCTGCTAACATCAAATATGCCAAACAAAGGGGGCCGTGAGTTGCTTTGTCTATAATAGTTCTAAACATGTTTTAGTACATGTGGGATAGTAGTAACAGGGAGCATAAGCATTTATAGTAAATTATCCTAAAGGGTTCAGGTTTATAAGGACTATAAAATATGCCATTGTGCCGATTAAATTCAAAAATGCTTATAAATAAAATTGGGAAAGGAAAATAAAAAATGTCATTTCTGCAAATAAAGATAAATTACCACATAGCATTCCTTTTTTTCCGTAATTTTTAAGTATTTATTTTTTTTAAAAAGCCTCAATTCAATTCTAACTCTTTCAGCCAATATTTTTTCACTTATGTAAAGCTAGCATCCTGTACAGGCATCATCGTCGTCGTCGTCGAACTGCTCACAGAAAATTGGAATGAGTAAATTTATTTTACTAAACTAAATTAAATGCAACCGAAATAGGATTGCTGATGACTCAGAAATTCAAATCTTAAACAACAAACAAAAGTAAAACTATATGTTAGTCCTTAGGCAGAAATTGTGGCCTCTGATGCCATCGGCACAATGGTTGTTTTTCACAAACATTTAGCAAAATAAGAAGGGCCGCTTCTATTCTCAGGTTGGAAGTATGACCAAGAGGATCGAAATCTGTTCTTTGAAGCAATTAAATTACACAAACCTAACTCTCTTAGAAGCCAATCATTCAGACTTGCGTGCTACTCTGAAAATACAGAGCCCGGGAAGTCAGTCAACCCCTAAAAATGACAGACTGAAAAGAGAAGGCTCTTTTCATATGCGAGTATTTAAGCTTTTCTCGAGTCTAAATTACGTGTTGCAGATGACTACAGTTCAAAGAAATCAACATTGACTCCTACATTCAACTGCTTACGTGAGCTCTGGCTTTTAGCAAAGTATATTTATTGACTAACTCCTAATAGGAAGCCTAGCAAGCTGGCACAGTCTATTAGTCAGTAGAAGCTGTCGTCCAAGGTATGTGCAGGAGCAAAATCCTCTTGACATTTCAGGATGGGAGAGAAAACAAGGTCACATTATACAAAAGGAATGTGAATCCTTGAACTCTCTAATGGCAAGAAACCCTAGGAGCCTTAAGAGTGTTGACCATCATTTTAGCAATCTCTTCACACTGGAGGGTCCTGGGACTCTAGGCAACGGAAACTACTGACCATCTTTAGCTATTTGATGTGTAATCTGATGGCTCAAGAGTTTTTCTTTAATCGTTCTCTCAAAGCCAACTGAGAGGCCTGAAGTCTCTCTATGCTATTTCTAACAAAATATCACTGCTGTCCAAAACCTTTTAAAACGAAAGTGGTGGTGGGGGGGTCCAGTTCTCAATCAAGTACAGACACTTCTCATATTTATTTTAGCAAGCATTCATTTGTACACTGAAAAACACACGCACACATTTAATTGCAAGTAAAGCCATTCTCTGTTGCAAATAGCATCGAGGGCCTCCAAGGCATGCGTAAAACTTAAAACCTCTGTCCTCTATTTTAGACTCTGGCTTCACATGAATTTACCTCTCAGAAATAATAGCTCATTTTAACCACACTGATGCTTCACTGGACCAGGCCACAATAATGTAGCAACCACATAAACTCTGTAACCAGGGGAAACTCATAAACCCCCTGTGAGGAGAATTGAGCAATTATTCCCATCTTGGCCCTGGAGAGGTAGGAGGTGTGTGTGTGTGTGTGTGTGTGTGTGTGTGTGTGTGTGTGTGTGTGTGTGTGTGTGTGTGTGTTAGGGAGGTTCTGTGTGTCTTTCTTTCTTCTATTTTAACCGATTTAGCTACTTGGCCTTAAAACTATAAACTGACTGGCAAGGTCACAACTAAATCATGACACACTCAAAGTTACTAAACCATTCCCCTTCATTTGGGCCGTCTGAACAGTGCCAGACTCCAGCAACTAAAGCTACTTTTCTGTTATCTTTTCAGTCATAATATAATTTTTCTGGCCTTAGCAGGCTTAAGGTGGTACTGGAATGCCAACACTGGCCTAAAGCTCTCTAAATGTTTCTTAAATTATATCCTAAAGTACGGTACACACAGTTTACTGTGCAAAATTCCAGGCATGATACTGGCTTGCAGCATCTCTAACTTAACTGCAAATATATCTTTAATTACTACTGACGATCATCAAAGATCAGGAGCAAAAGATCCAAATGAAGAAAAGTAACATTCAGAATGCCTGCCTACTGCCAATGTCCCTTTTTATAATGTGGGCTGTCAAGATTTAAAATGTGACCGTGGGGAATACGCTTTCCAAAGGAGCCACCTCCTCTTAGGAAGCCACCTAGAAAGCCAGGCAGCATTGTCAGCAATTTCAATTCTAAAGCATGGGTGTGCTCTCCTCTCACACTTGAAAGGGTTAAGTGCCTGCAAGGCCAAAGGCTCTGGACTGCAAAAGAAATGTTGCTTTAGTCAGCTCTGAAAGGTCTCTAGCAAGTATCAAATACTTGTTGATCTGCTCACAATAAACACCAGCAGGACTGTCAGGCTCCTTTCACTGTCTGGGGAGATGCATTTACATATTGTACCCAGTAGGAACAGTGTGTTGGTTTCCTTTAGAAAAGCTGAGTAGCTAGAAGCCTCATTCAGTATCTCCTGCTCAAAGGACTGAAAGAAGATGCGATTGAAATGGTGAAGTCTCTCCTCTCTGGTTCGGGCAGCTCAAATACTGTGCATAAAACACTTCGAGTAGTTCAGGCAAACCCACCTGAATGGACCGAGGAACACTGTCTGTTGCCATGGCAGCCTGATCTAATTACATGAGTGATCAGGGCCAGAGTAAGTGTACAGAAAACTAACACCACTGACAGTATCTGTATGATGAGAGAGGCAGACAGGCAGGAGGCTTTTCAGCCTTGGCATTATGTGGAAGGTGGCATTCAAGTCCATTTATTTGCAAAGCTGCGAAAATATTGACTGATGCATGGCCAGTTAGAGGACAATCAGAGGAGATTAAATGCCACAGCTAAACTGTTATGGTGCAATCCCTTTCCAAGAGTTTGTGCGCATGTTTTTCTTCTCCTTGGTGGCTATCTCTAGCTTCCGCTGGCATAAGCTTCATTCAAAATAAAATAAAAATAAATTCTCAGCTATCGAACTATCTTGGCTACCCACCCATCATCACGAAACCAGAGGGTGGGCTTAACTAGGGCTTCTAGGAACAGTAGGGCTCTTCAAAAAGCCACACAGAAATAGCTTAGGAAACACTATTGAAAAAGTAACCAGCTGTGCCTAAAAATAAGCAGCATGTAACGACCTTGTTGTGTGCGATCTATAGCAATGATGTTTAAATATTAAGAAGACCTTGCATTATAAAACAGAAATGTCACTGAGATGAGACTACTAGATTGCTAAGGGAAACATATTGCACACACACACACACACACACACACACACACACACACACACACACACATATTCCCCTGCATGCTAGGTAGGAGATGAGGTGAGAACTCTACTAAGGCATTACTTTGTATTCTGTAGGTGGTGTGGGGTCTTCTAATTTTACTAATTGTATCCTGTGGCTCTCTGAGGAGCTAAGAAATCTCTTCGGGGACAGAACGAGTTTGGAGGAGTTCCTACTGCACAACATACGGTAAACAAAATAAAAATAGCTTGCCTTTCTTGTTAGCCACATAGCGCATTATATAACCAGCTTCCGACTGGCTTTTTTTTTTTCCGCCCTTACTACTCTTCAGCAATTTCCCAACCTTCCCAAGTATTTATATTACCCTCTTATCTGTAGGATTATACAGAAAGAAAGCAAAACAAAACAGGACAGCTATGGGATCGAACTGAACTCCACAGTCTTAACACCCTGATTTTTTTTTTTTTTTTTTTTTTTTTTTTTTTTTTTGGCGGAGTCTAGATCACCATCCTACTTCCACCCCCCACCACTAAGGTCCTTGCTTAGTCTCCCTAGAAAACCTGGTTTCACCGATTCCAGTCAGCTCTCTACGTGGTCTGAAATAAAATGAAAGCGCACAAGCCACAGAGTTGAAGGAGGTGGCTAACGAGAGGTCGAGGCGCTGCAGAGTCAGCCAAGGGACCACCGTGGAGCCCCATCCCCATCGCGAAGGCCCTGGCCCCCGCCCGGAGCGAGAACACACGCGCACACACACGCACCTACACACTCACATGCACTCACTCCCTCCTCTCCGACCCCGCCTCACCTCTCGCTCCGCCCGTCCGGCCCCTTCCCTGCCCCCTGCGGGACCGGCCTGCGTGCTCCGCTGCAACCACGTAGGAGGCGGCGGCGGCGGCAGCCCCGGCAGTGGCGGCGTCTCGGGGCCCCGAGTGAACGAGCCGCGGGGCTCCGGGGCGCATCCCAATCCCCGCAGCGCCTCCTCCGCCGCCGCCTCCTCCTTCCCCTCCTCCCATCTTCATTCACCCTCCCTGCCGCCGCGCAGCCGAGCAGTCCCGGCGCAGGGCAGAGCCCGCAGCTCCTCCGCTGCTGCCTCGGGCTCCGGCGGGGACGCCGGGCCGGGCCGGGGCGCTCGCGGGCTCCCGGCTCCGGCAGCGGCGGCGGCGGCGGCGGCGGCGGCGGCGGCGGCGGCTGCTGCTGCTCTGGATCAGGAAGCGACCGCACCAACAGGGCGGCGGTGGCGGCTGCAGCCAGGGCCTGTCCCCGCCGCCACTCCCGCTGCGCTCCGATAGCCGGCGCGCCCCTGCCCCCTGCGCCGCCACCTCTCCGCTTCCCCAGGCCGTGCGCAAAGTCCCCGGCCCCAAAAGGCTGGCCTGGGCGGGGAGACCCCAGTCTTGGGGTCGCTTCTCTCTAGCTAGGCGACCCCAGGCGGGGAAGCCCAGCCCTCCCACGAGCCCCCGCGGCGCTCACTGCCCCCTCCCGGGAGGGGGAATTTGCAAGAGCGAAGAGGGCAGCGCGACCCTCAGCCGCTGCCGCCTCCCCCTGCGCCACCGGGAGGGAGGAGGACAGGGCTCTTTGCGCTCGCCGCCGCCGGGCCAGCAGCAGCCTAAGCGGGGCGCCGCTGCTCTCCCCACCCGCGCCCCTCGCCCGGGCGCGCCCCCTCTCCTGGGGGCCGCCCACCCGGTCCCTGGCTGCTCCCCTTGCCCGCCGCTCCTGCGCCCAGAGTGGGGTCCCGAGCCGGGAGGCTGGAGCCCGGCACGGGTGTATGTACACACACTCACACACACGCGTGCGCGCGCGCGCGAACACACACACACACACACACACACACACACACACACACACACCACGACGCGTCGGTTTCCTTCGCTCCTCTTCCAGCTGTTTTCCTTGCAGCCCATTGAGACTGGGGGAGGGGGGTGTATGCTGGATGTTCTTTGGCCCCTCTCCGGAGAGAGCGGATTGGGGTGAGGGAGGGGATAATTTTAATCTAAATCGGGGGAGGGGGGAGAGGAGGAGGGGGGAGGGGGAGAGAAAGAATCAGAGGAGGAAAAAAAATAGCCACTTACTGTAAAGTGTAAATGGATCTGGGGTTGCGTGGGGAAGGGGGGACAGAGGGAGAGACACAGTGTCCTGCGGCTGCTGTAGCTCTAGCTGCGGCTCCACAGGGCTTGTTTTGGATCCCCCTGCAGTGAAACAGGTCCTGTACGGCTCCGCCACTGTAGTAGAAATGATGTCTGCGGTATACTCTGCTCTCTCCTCCTCCTCCTCCTCCCCCCTCCCCTCCCTCCTCCCTCCGCCCGCCCTCCCTCCCTCGCGCTCTCTCTCGCGCTCGCTCGCTCGCTCCAGTATGTAAATGTGTAATAGAAGCCAAATATGGAGCAGTTGGCTGCCGCCGCCACAGCTCAAGGATCCGACTTCATGGGGGGGGGGGGGGCACCCTCTGGCAGGCGGCCCGGCGAGCCGCACAGAGCACGGCGAGCGCACGGCGCGGCTGCCGGCCGGCGCCCTTAACCCTTCTGTGCACCCGGCCGGAGCAGCGGTCCCTCCAGGGGAGGCCGGTGCCTCTCCCTAACTACGGCTCCGGATCCTGGACATCGGCCTGAGGGGACTGTGCCTTCCAGGTTTGAGAAAGGGGCGGGGAAGTTGGGGCGATGAGGTCATTAGAGTGGTGACCGATCGGTGCACGCGCGCCTCCCCGGCTCCTTGCAACCTAGTTGGAGGGGACAGGGTGAGTGCAGGGTGCAACTCCCGCAACCGGGAGGACTCACCGCAACGAATGTCAGGCTTCGGCTCCCACCTAGTAAAATAACCAAGGATGCAGGGAAGTCCGCTGATTCTAATCCCGAAGTGACCTTGGTGCCCCCACCCCCCACCCCGGTGCGCGTCTAAGAGGACTCGCTGTATCCTCGCTGTTAACCCTCCAGCCTGTGAGCCCTGAGCAACCCGACTCCGGGCCCGCGCCTTGACTTGCAACTCGGGAAAGTTGTCAGGCTTCCTCAGTTTGCACTGGCGCCCTCACCTTTCCTGCCGGGACAAGCTGGCGACCTCCCGGCGGCCCTCCTTTCTAATTCTGCAGGTCTGGAAATCTGCAGTAGGAATTGAACGTCTCAGCTCTAGCCCTGGTAGCCGACCTGCTCACTCCTCTCGCAGCTAACTGGGGATCATTCATTTCATCGGAAGTGAGGTAACCGGTGCACGGAGCATTCTCAGGGAGCCACGGCGAAGGAACTTCCCCTGGTCCCAGTAGCTAAACGCAGACGTGGAGTCCCCACCCGCCCCCCTCCGCTACACCCCTGCCAGGTGTGAGCTTGGTGGGAAGGAACCTTCTCCGGAGGAGTGCACCTTGCCAACAGGTGTGGCACCCGGAGGAAGAGCGGGCGCAACCCTGCAAGGGTCGCTCAGTGCCGCGTTCTCTTTGCTGCAGATAATTCTCCAAAGACCAGTAGGTGTCAGGCCAGCATCTGACCTCTTTCAGGTGCTTAGAACTAAGAGTCTAGAAACCCGATCCCTCGGTCTTGCAGGAAGCCACTATTATTGACTGTAAGCGGGGTTTGAGAGAGAGACCGTTTGGCTCCGTTTACTTATGACCTAGCAGTTAGTCACTGTCTGAAGCAGCGTACAGAATCACCAAGAGAAATGTGTGAGCTTTTAAACCACTGTGTTGTGGAGGCAGCACTTCAGAAGTTAAAAAAAAAAAGCAGCAGCGGGGGGGGGGGGTCGGGGGGGGAGGGGGGCGTGTGGGATACGTGTCTATTCTCAGGTTTTGAAATACCGTGCACACATCCACGGTTACTTAAATAGAACTACGACTGTTCCCTCTCACCCTGCTCCGTAACTTGTGTTGTTGTTCACTTAAAGATCCCTGATTGTTACACTTCATATGCTAAAGTGACATTGTTGGTCTCATTACAGCCTCTAGTGGACGGTTAACAGGAGTTTCCTGTCAAGGCTCTGACTAGTTTTGTTTTCCCTCCTGAGCTTTATCCAGGTGAAGGTTAATAGTTCAGAGCTTAACTGGGTGGTATCTCCAGCTCCTCTGGATAAACTGTCTTTGAAAAGGAGCGGAAGCTTGCGGGCTTCACGTGGAAAAGGCCTATGTATGCTTTGTGCTGCAGGTATTGTTACTGCTGGCCCGTGAATCGACAAAGCTTCTGCTCTTCGCTTCAGTTGCAGACAGCTTTCATAAAAAAAGCGAAATTCATCTCAAATATTTTTATAACAGAAAATATTGGTTGCCATGTTTTTGGCGTAACTGAGATGTTTTTATTCCAGCTCATAATCTGCAAACTGTCCAATCCACCTCCACTCTATTTTTAGACGTCTTAGATTTAGAGATTTTTCAAGGGAAAAAAACTAATATTGTAATTATTACGTTGTTGCAAGCAGTTAATTTGCATTATTTTAACAACCTTAAACATATTAAAACACATAATTCATATTAGACTTAGTCAATTAATTTAAATGTTCCCTGAAGAATGCTAAATATGTGCATTAACCACACAGTAAAAATAATTAATAAGAAATGTGCTGTTTACTTTCCTAGCCGTTAAGATTAAAGCCATAAACTAACTCTCTCTGTCTGTGTGTGTATGTGTCTCTGTTTCTCTCTCTCTCTCTCTCTCTCTCTCTCTCTCTCTCTCTCTCTCTCTCTCTCTCTCTCTCTCTTTTACACACACACACACACACACACACAGGCAAGCACGCACACACACACAAAACCTACAGCTACTGCTTCCTGCAAGGTCCAACACAAACACAATACCCTTGAAACAGTTTCCTGAAATGTTTTGTTTCCAGATGACAAAATATCAAATGTACCATCAGAGGTAACAAGACAGGTTCTTTAAAAGCAAAAGTTCTCATGCAAATGAAAACTCAGTGGAAAAAGCAGAGGTGTCACGGTGGCAGTTGGCAGTTGTATAACGCCATTCCCCTAAACCCAAATCTGATATTATATTTATACAAGATGCAGTCAAGCTTTGAAATGGAGTCAAATTGAGGAAGAAGGCCTGCTGAGCCTTACTCCTAACCTGTCTTATGAATTACTTAAACAACATGAAAAAAATTTTAGTACCATCTATTCATTTTTCTAAAGATTTATTTATTTAGCATGTGTGTGTCTGTGTGTGTCTGTGTGTGTCTGTGTGTGTGTGTGTGTGTGTGTGTGTGTGTGTGTGTGTGTGTGTGTGTGTTGTGTATCCTATCACTTTCCAGGTACTCCTTTGAGGCAGAGTCTCTACCTGAACCTGAGGCTCGTCTCTTCTAGACTAGGCTAGAAGCCAACAAACCTAGTCTTTGCCGCCTGTTTCTTCCCTCTGGCAGCAGAGCTAACAGGCCTGTGGGATGCCAGGCTCGTTTGGTGAGTCCCGGATCCACACTAGTGCTCTCAAGTCCCCAGCCATGTCTCCTGCCTGCCTACTTTCCATGTTAGTGTTTTTGTCCCATCTACTTTTGAAAGTTTAAAATGCACTAGTAACCACATATTAAGTCACAAGACTTTTATATTGTATTTCTGTGTTTAAAATTGAAGTCTAAAAAGGCAGCACTTGCTGCAGCACCACCAGCTGGAGGATTTTAGACTTCCGAATCAAGGCTCCTACGCCACAATATGCAGTCAGAGTCTGCCTTCGAACTGGCTACAAAGACTCCGCACATCCCAGTATAAAGATCACTGGTCTGTACTATGCGGCTCTGCCTGGACACATTTGGCCACGAGTACTGAACTTAATTCTCCAATGAATTACCTATGTTAATTATTTTACCAATGAAAAACATACCACAATGCACTTGGACCTCTGCATCCTCAAATTTAACCAGCTTCTCATAGGGAAAAAAATTTTTAAAGTCATCCATACTGAATACCTATAGACTTGTCCCTCATCATTGTTCCACAAATAACGCAGAATAACAAGTATTTCCATTGCATTAGGTGTTATAAGTAATCTAGAGGACTTAGTTATACTATAAACTTAAATTACTTCTAATGTAAAGCATGTAGGAGGACGTGAATACATGGTATGCAAACACTATATAATATACTTGGACAGTCTAAGATTTGAGTATTTCAGAGGAACCCTAAAACTAGCCCTCCAGTTTGAGGGGTGACCATCTACATGTGAAGGAAATGGTACTCTTTCTCTGAAGAGCCCTGTTTCATCACCTAAAGAAACTGGTTAGGAGTGAGTGTTCTGGGGTCTTGACTATGAATGTCTCCTCTGAGGCAGTAGAGGGAGCACAGGAGTGCTTAATACACCCCGTGTGCACAGGGCCTTCCAAACGGTGACAGATTTTCCAGTTGTAGTATATGTTTGCATCGGAAGTATCCTGTTATGTCATTCAGAACAAAACAAAACAGACAAGCTAACAAACATGAACTGCCTACCAGGTTACAGCAACTGAATAATTGAAGGGATTGCAAATTACCATAAAATAAAAGATACGAGATCCACTCATTTCAAGTTCTAGGCTTGCATTCTTCCAGTGGACCTCAGGAATCCTGCTGGGGAAAGATACCTTATTGCCAAGAATGCAGAAAGCCCTGGTTTGACGCTCAGCACCACACCGAGTGCGGCTGGCACCCACCTGTAATCTAGGCAGCAGGATGGGGAATTCCAGGTCATCTTCCCTAAACTACATAGCAAGTTCAAGGCCAACCTAGGATATATGAGCTGTCGTCTTAAGAAAAAGAAAGTGAAAGGATTCCCTGGCCTGGTGACATACTTCAAAGGTTAAAAGAGCTTGTCACCAAGCCTGAGGACCCAGGTTCAGTCCCTGAATCCACATGGTGAAAGAACAGAGCAAGTTCAAGGGAGCACTTCAGTGTGAGTACCCCCTCCCCCTCACGTACACCCTCACAGTAAATATGAACATGATAAAATTTTGTTAATGAAAGAAAAAGGTGCTTTAGTTTTCTCTGGTCAAAAATAATAATTCTTCAGAATAAGTCAACCCTGCGAGAAACTAATACACAACTTAAAAGGGAGTTAGTTCACGAATATTATACTCAACAAATTGATTTTGAGTCAAACACACTGGTTAAAAAATAGATAATTTTTGCCGTGCTTTTAAAACTATCTTATTTTAGGCTGTTTCTACTGCTGGCCATGATGACTATCAATTTCTTGATCATATTGCTGGAGTATTTCATGCTGTTCACAGTTCTCCTATATCATACCCTTAGACGCTTCCCTGGGGTGGCTTCGGCACCTAGCAGAAGCCAAGATTGAAACGAGGAAACTACACAGTGAGACCTAGTTGATATTTCATGAGTTATCTATTTATTTACTGAGGGTGGATTTCATTATGTAGCCCAAGCTGGCCTTGAACCTCCAACCCTGCTATCAGAGCCGCAGGAGTGCTGGGATAATAGCCATAGATCATCCTCCATCTATTAAGTGTGCATTTCAGTAAGAGATGAAGAATAGAGCACCAGGCTTGGAGCCTTGGACCTGTGGTTCAGCATTTGGGAAGTGGAGACAGAGGAATCTAGAGCCCAGAGACAATCTTGGCGACGTGGCGAGTTGGAGGCTACTTGGGATCTTATCATTAGAAACTGTGTCTTAACTCTAAAGCTGCTCCAGACTTTGTCATCCCTCAGCAGCTATTTGCTTTACATCTAGTATGCAATACATAGGCCCCAAGAATGCACACTGAGGAAAACATATTGGCCTACAAAGAGTTTAGAGTGTTACCAGTCCTACCTTTTAAAAACATGGATTTTCACCGGGTGGTGGTGTTGCATGCCTTTAATCCCAGCACTCGGGAGGCAGAGCCAGGCGGATCTCTGTGAGTTGGAGGCCAGCCTGGTCTACAGAGTGAGATCCAGGACAGGCAACAAAACAACACAGAGAAACAAACAAAACAAAAAAATGTAGATTTTCACCAGGGTGAAGACGCTCACAGCTGGCCAGACACACACCAGGCAGAGCTGGAAGAAGTGAGAATCCGAGACTGCATTCATTGAAGTGTTGGGGGGTAGCAGAGCAGTTGTGTAACTCTTGAGCAAGGTCAGACTTCATAAACCAGACCATGAGTGAAGATGAAATACGTCTAAATGCACCTCCTAACAAAGATCATCGAAGTTGAAGTGGTAAACATTTATTTATTTTTATCTCTTTAGAATTGTTAAAAGTCTTTCCTCCCACAGGAGGGAAGTACTTGCCAAGTTTCTGCCTGGAACAATTTGTTATGGCTGTGCAATAATCCTGGAAACTTTGAATTTTTAATGGAAATACTGAGGGCCAGATCTTTAACCATGCTCTCACCAAAAGGGCTTTATCCTATATGTCATTTTAAAAACTGAGCAAGCCATGGTAGTTACAAAACAAATACACTATACTTAGATAGGACTCCTAAATAAGCCTGTGGAGAAATAAACCAAAACAACGAAGCAAATGAGAAAGAAAAGTAAAAGCTGCCCTTTTTAATAGACCCTGGAGTCCTGGGCCACACCCTAGCTGAAGTCCCAAGGCTCTGCACACAGCCTACCAACTTACAGACCTGCTTCAGAACCGTGTGTTTGATCTCTTACCAAACTGCAGCAGCACAGGTTTCCAGATCATGAAATGATATCACCAATATTCAGGAGTAGAATGAGGGTTTGGAGTAGAGCTCCTTGGCAGCGTGCTTGCTTACCATCAGCAAGGCGCTGGGTTCTGTTCCCCGGAGCCACAGAAAACGAGTTGACTAAAGGTCATTGCCCTGCAGTATCTGCTGCCAGGTTATGATTCAACAGTACATATATCCGACTAAACCAAACAAAACAACAATTTTAAAAACAATCGAACAAATACTTTAATATAGAGCCTCACTGTTCACTGCAGCCTTTGAGCTCTTGAAACTTGGCTAGTTTCAATTGAGATGTACTGAAAGTAGGAAATATGCTTCAAAATTTAAAGGCTCACTTAGATATCTGTGTATATAAAATATATAAATGTGTATATACATATTTCAGTACCTCAATAAATTTCATATTGATTAAATGTTGAACATGTGTACATTCACTATGCCTTGGGATAAATGAAACATTGCTAACACATATAAAAACACATACATATATACATAAATATACACACATGCATGTATACATAGGTGTATACACATGAATATACAAGTGATCATATACACACACACATATATATTTATATCTGTATTTAAGTATATTTTTTTATTTGCTTACTGTGTAAAGAGATTGAACCCAGAGCTTCATCATGTCAGGCAGGTCCTCTACTCCCTCAGGCCCATAATTTAATGTTTTCCACAGTCAGCTACCAATAGCACAGACGACGACGGGGCTGGTAAAACATAGGATTAGTCTAAAAAAGCCCACAACTGGACACCTCTGGATCCTGGATGGCTTTTTGCAATAATGAAGCTGATATTAGCTGATGCTTGCCCTTTGTCTGAGTGCCCTGCCTCTCTATGTGACACAGACTGTAACTCCTGTTCTCTGAGAGTTGTCTGGCTGAATACATTGTCTCGTTGGTAGATCTACTATGGGCATGGGAAACAAAGCTGTTGGGCTCATTTGTGACCTGGTCTTTGTGAGGGGAGCTCTACTCTCGGTCACCCTTGTAAACTTCTGAAAAGTCAAAGTATGCTAGAGAGCAGCAACATTCTAACATTATAGCTCATTTGGGGTTTGCTATTTGTGGCTAAATGGTTGGGAACTGATACCTTCTAGGGACAAATGGCTTTGGGCATTAATAATGAAAATTATATTATTTGGGGCTTGGGATATGACTTAGTCAGTAAATCCTTGATTCAGAGCATGAGAACTTGAGTTGAGATTCCCAGTGCCCATGTAAAAAGCTGGGTTTGTTGGCATACCAGTAATCCCAGCACTGGGGCAGTGGAGACAGAGGATCCCTGGGATCCCAGGGCTGGGGAAGGGGAGACTGGAGGATCCCTGGAATTTGCTGACCAGCCATCCAGCTGAATCCATAAGCTCCAAGTTCAGTAAAAAGTCCCTGTCTCAAAAATAAGACTGCAGGTCAGGAAGATGGATCAGTCAAGAAGGTATGCCACCAAACCAGATGGCATGTTCAATTCCTGGGACCTGCTTAATGGAAACGAAGAACCACTAATTGTCTTCTTTGTCCATATGTGCACTTTCAGGGCTACACTGAAACATTCATGTACACACATGCATGCATGCACACACACACACCAGTGAAAAAAAGAATGATGAAGAAAGTGAAGGAAAGCACCTGACACTGATCTCCCCACCCCCACGCATTCAAACACACATACACATGCATGCACGCACACACATACACACACACATACACACACACATGCATACACACACACAGATACACAATAAATTAATGTTAAAAAAATTAAGATGCAGAGTGACTATGGAAAACACCAAACATTGACCTCTGGCCTATACAAATGCTCAGATACACATCCATACATTTGTTCACAGATATGAAAATTATGCAATTTTCTGTCTAACTAGAAAATGCACTAAGTCTATCAAAAGAAAATCTGTTTCTTAATGTATAATAAATTCAGCCCACTGAGATACTTCTAAAGGAAATGAGATGCTTTTTTTTTTATTTTAACCATTATTAATTTGTGAGCAAGCTAGAGATCAGTTGTCATCAAGACCACTCTGAACAAGATTGAATATGAGGTACTGATCTGTTAAATGTAACTTGTGACTCCAATCATCTAACGAGCACAACTCTTTATATGAAAAGAAAACATGCCTGATCATTAAGGCTGAGGATATGTGAGTTAAACCTTGCTTGCTATTGGCTGGGAACCTTTAGGATTCTATTTTTAGTGTTTCATTAACAACTTGGCATTTTTTTTCCTCAAAAGAAATCCATTTTCTAAATTAAAATCCAAGCCAGAGGCACCATCATCTGAACGTAAGACAGTGGCACTTGATAGATTGGACTTGTCAAGCATAGGGAGCTTCCAAAGAGAGCAGTGGACCACAGCACACTGCAGAAATACGCATCAGAT
Organism: Peromyscus maniculatus bairdii; assembly: GCF_049852395.1. Classification (NCBI taxonomy): domain Eukaryota; kingdom Metazoa; phylum Chordata; class Mammalia; order Rodentia; family Cricetidae; genus Peromyscus; species Peromyscus maniculatus. The sequence goes on from NC_134856.1 coordinate 127,108,115, forward strand.
CCTTAGGGGGGTGATAGGAGACTTCTTTGTCCTTCTGACTCCATGGCATGAGAATACGGCTGCAAGATCTCTCTTGGCTACTTTATTTTTTCTTGAGTAAATACTGGCCAGGACAAGCCGGTCTGAATAAGGGTCAGAGTTTAAGAACATCCCTTTGTGAAGAATTTGCCAAGCTTGACCCCAAAGAGGAAGTAGTGCAGAAAAAAAAAATGCATTGGCAAGATTTACTTTTTTTTTTTTTTTTTGACATAAATAACTAGAGTTCATAGAAGAAACTGTCCACGTCAGGGTTTCAGAGGGGATTGGCAGGTGGTTTGAGACCTCTACAAAGGCCTGGAAGTGGGGCTGAGAGCAGGGAGTGGGAGGGACCTGAGAGTCTCTAGAGGCTTGCTACTGGAGGTCCCGTGTTGCTTTGTGTGTCCCGTCCCCCCCCCCGCCCCCCTGCCGCAGATGCCTTCTGCCAAGGCGGGATAATAGCATTCCACAAAACTGTAAATTACAAACACTCTCTTCTTAACTACAGAATGAACATGCAGAATAGAAGACCCTGTCAGCTGGAATGCCAGCCAATCAAATAGAAGAAGACAAATTACTCACGCGTCCCCCTGCAGCCAAAATCTTATTCTGCCAGCTACATGGTTGGGGGAGAGCTTTGCTTTTTTTTTTTTTTTTTTTTTTGTCAGATATGAAGAGAAATTAGTACTTTGTAATTGTAATAAATACACGGGCATGGAATCTATTCCACTGCAATAGGCAACGGAGTTATGTGATCTGCTTCTTGTCCCAACCCCCTCTCTGTTTTAAAAGCTGGAGCTTAAATACCAATAGTAAGAGCATAAGATCCCATCACTCTCAGGGCTAGCTTTTCCTGCAGTCAATTTCATAATTGCATGGCTCCACCCCCTCCTGCTCAGCACTTCCTTTCCCCTCAATACCCTCTCTCCCCCACCCAGCCATGAATCATCTTGCCTTTAAAGAGACTGTGATGACCCCGTGTGAACTTTGCTGGCATCCTGTATATCCCTGTGCCAAAAACTGGGGGAGTAGTTCTGGGACAGAAACCAGGTCAGACCCTGATTCGGGCTCAGAGGCGACAAGCTGGGGTGCTTCTCTGGAAAGAAGAGTGAGGAGTTAATTTTCCAAGATCATGGAGATGATTCTGAATCCTGTATCTTGGTTCACAATCAGGTTCATAAGAACCCAGTTTGGCCCTTTGTGCAGAATGAAATATATCAGAGGGAAAAAAAAAATGTTGGCTGATCTTTTTCTGCAGTCAGGGCAGAAGAATTTCTACCACATTCGGCTCTTTGATTTCTGCAGATCTTGCTGAGAGTGAGGTTTCCATATTTGTGCTTTGGCAAATGTGTCCAATAGCTGATTGCTCCTGATATGTATTCCTAGTGCTATCATTTTCTTATTTGTGCATTCATTCAAACCAGAAACATGTTTGACCTTCCTCTCCTCCCCCTGCAGTGATGGAAGTGGAAGAAACCCAGGGCCTGTGATCTCTAGGCAGGTGCTCAACCAGTGGGCTGCACCTCCAACCTTGTCCCTCCTTCTTCCTCTCTTTTTTTTTTTTTTTAATATTTGAACACAGCTGATAAAGTTGACAATAAAGGCCTTGAGATGTGACAGGGAACTAACTTCATACTCTGGTGAACACCTTCTCTTAGTATGCAAAGCCTTACCTACCTGCCTTCCTTGCCCCCCTCCCCAACCCCACCTCCTTAGCCTAGAGACCTACTCCTCATCTTTGAAGATTGGGCTTAAGCACCAACTCTTTAGTGAAGTCTTTCTGGATCATCACAAGAGTCTGCAGCTCTGCCCAATGTGTGAGTCAGAGCAGTGCTATTTTCTTATTCTTTTTATTTATACAATATTTTTTTAAACCACTAACAGAAGATAAAAAAAAAAAAAAAAACTTTCAGGGCCATGAGCACAGATGGAGAGCGTATCCTATCCGAGGAGTAGAGCCGTTCTTATCGGCAAGCTTCCTGCCGTACCCAAACACGTGTGACCTTCGCTACTTTCAGCCCGTGAGCATGTCTCCTGTAGCCATTGCTCGGGTTCAGGGACTCGCTCTCACCAGATACACTAGCCCTGGCCCTTCCCCCGGCACTCCGTGGGAGTCAAATTCGATCCACTCAAAAGTATATTGAAATCCTAATCCCAGGAGCTACGCGACCTGATTTGGGAGTAGGGTTTGCACATTTGCCTGGTTAGGAGGAGGTCTTCCTGGATGAACATGGGCCCTAAATCCACAAAGAATGTCACCCTCATGAGAATACAAGACACCAACTCAGAGGCAGCCCTGGGCCCTGAGAAGATGGAGACGGAGATGGGAAAGAGGCTGCTACGTGCCAAGAGTGCCAAGGCTTTTCAATAAACACCAGACGCTGTAAGAGGAAGGAAGTCTTCTTCCTTACAGCCTTCACATGGAGGCTGAGCCCGGGACAATGCTGAGTCCAGACTTCTGACCTCCATCGCTGGGAGAGCAAAAATCTTTCATGTTTCAAGCAAACCTGTCTGGTCACTTGTTACAACAGCCCTAGATAGAGAATCTATCCTTCTGGGCCTGAGATTTTAGGACTGTTGCTTTTTTTTTTCTTGTTATTTGCATATATATACCCCTCTCATTTTTTTGTTCTTTTGTTTTTTTTTTTTTTAAAGATGTTCATTGACAATCTGTTTTGAGTGTATATTTAATCTGGCATCCATGATAACATCAGTAAACAAAAAGATAGCATGGAACAGAAGAGTTACCTAGAGCGGTCTGGAGTCACCGACCCATCTTTCCAGAAGAGACAATTGTTGGCTCTGGCCTTAGACACAGGCCTCACAGAACACAGCATGATCCTGCCAGGCCTGAGGCCAAGTCTAGGAACAAGGGCTTTCACAGGGCTTTCTCAGCTCCCTCTGTTGGTCACCAACAGACACAGCAGCTGTCCTCCACAGCCGTATCATGCTAGCTAAAGGTGCAGAGAAGACAATCAATTAAATTAGACATGCAACCATCAACCCGAGGCAACAAACAAACAGACAGACAAACAGAAAACCAAACAAACCTGTTCATGATAGCAGATGTCTACATCATCAGAGCAGAGTGATTTATACCACATCCAGGCCTTGGACTTCTCCAGATTTGGTCATGGGTAGAAGCTTTTTTTTTTTTTTTTTTTTTCCTTTCTTTAGTACTGGAGATTAAACCTAGGACCTCATGCATAAAAGGCAAGTGCTCTACTCCTGAGATGTATCTCCAGCATTGATCCACATCTTTCAAAGAGTAACTGAACATCTCTGTCATGAATTCTCACCACCAGGCAGGAGACCTTACCATCAGGTCCCAGATCCTGAGGCAGCTACTGTGTTGGCATAGCTGTGACATGTTTACCACTGCTCTTACATCTCAGGAAATGGCATCTGTATCCTTTCAGTATTCAGTCCCAATATCCAGTTCCACCCAAATGACAAAAACTAAGCCAAAACGAATCTACTGCGGCCAGGCTATTTGCTTGTTCTTTGACTCACTTATATCAAGTATGACCGTTAAAGCTGAGTTATGGTGACATGGGTCCCAGGCTCAGAGTCCAGTTTATCAAGACATTTTAGAAGAATCAAAATTCAAGGCTAGGATCTGGGCAGGAATCTATCTCAGTGTTCAATCTAGCATTCAAAATCTTTTTTTTTTCTTCTTCTGTCCTGAGCACCCAGGAAGCCAGGTATAAGGGTTATAATCGCCTGTAATTCCAACACTCAGAAAATGGAGGCCAGAGGATGAGGAGGTCAAGGTCATGGGAAGTTTGTGACATTGTAAGTGACATAGCAAGTTTGGGGCCAGACCTGGATACATGAGACCTGTCTCTACAAAACAAAAGTCCAAGACAATTTATAATTATAACTGTAAAAGTTTCTGTTGACCAAGTTCTCGTGTGGTGACAGGCTCCCTGATGGGGACTTTTCAGATGTCATTTCATTTAGTCTTCCAACAATACACTGAGGTTGGGATCCTAATCCTCATTTCCTAGAGTTTCAAAGATTGCTCAAGGCTCAGTGTTTTTAGGGTGAAGTAGATATCATTGGAACTTGATAATGTTTAACAGGCCATTACCTGAATGAACTAGGACTATGAAAATGATAAAAAAAAAAAATACTGCATTGCACTATTTTGGCCAACAGATCATTTCCACTACCTCTTAAGGCTTGAATATAAAATGTCCCACCTATAGGCTCATTTGTTTGAACACTCGGTCCCCAACTAATGAGACTGTTTGGAAGGTGTGGAGCCTTCAGGAGCTGTAGCTTCCACAGAGGAAGTGGGTCACTGAGGGTGGGTGGGTCTTGAAATTTCATAGCTCAGTCCAATTCCAGTCTGCTCTTTGCTTCCTGATCCACCAAGATGTGAGGCAGATGTACCCAAGTTCCCTCCACTATAGTCAGGACCCCCCTCCCCAGGCTCCATGCCTTCCATGCCATGGTGGACTGTGTCCTCTGAACCAATGAGAGAAGAAAGTCTTTCCTCACTGAACTTGTTTCTGCAGGATATTTTGCCATAACAATGAGAAAAGTATCTGATACGATGTTTTGTTTGTTTGTTTGTTTTTGAAACCAAGACTCAGACTGTAGCCTAAACTGACTTTGAACTCATGGTGATTCTCCTGCATCCATCTCCTCCTGGGATTATAGTACCATCACAATGAGTTTTTAAGTGACTGACACATGTATCCCAGAAACGAAAACTAGAGACTCTCAGTGAGACCGAAATATTTTTGTAGATCAACCAACATCATGTCCAACTAACAAAACTCAACAACAGCTTTTAGAGTTTTGCCTATGGGAGTGCATGGCTAGAAATGGCTCACACTTGGCGTTCCTTCATCCTTCTCCAGGCTTCTCTCCCAGCTAAGTGGTGTGTCTTATCAGAGCAGTCCTCTGTGATGAGGACTGAGTACATTGTAGGGGACCAGTGTGAATTTCCAAGCCTCATTTCGATATACAATCCCATTTAAGTTAACTTCATTCGGCTTTTTTTTTTTCTTGCTCCACCCCAAGCTTTACAGAGTTCTCAGGAACTGGAACCTAAGTAAAGGCTGTAGAAGTCACCTAAGTATAAAACACTATATACTTTTTGTAGACTCTTTCCATTTTTTTTATGGGTATGGGTATTTGGCCTGCATGAACACATAGGTGTATCACATACATGCTTTGTGCCATGGATACCCTGGAGCTGGAGTTACCAACAGTTATGAGCTGCCATGTGGGTGCTGGGAATTGAAACAGGGTCCTCTAGAGGAACAGCCAATGCTCTTAACCACTGAGCCATCTCTGTAGTCCAAATCTTTCCAAGTTATACTTAAGAGAAATGATTATAGAGCTGGAATTGTTCCAGAGTTCAACAGTCTTGGACAAGGAAGGAGGATGAGGAGGAGGGCAAGGAGGAGGAAGAAAGCCTTGCGGTTTCAGAGAGTCCAGCTCTCTGGAGTCGGAAGGAAGCTCGAAGACCCTATTTGTGGCTGCAGGAGAGGAAGAGAAGAGAGTCCCACAAGGCAACTACCAACAGATGGCAAATACATTTTTAATTCTTCTGTCACACTGTGCGGACTTGTGCACATTTGTCCCGCTGTGTTAGGTGCCTGAAATAGCTGCCATGGACCTGCAGAAGAGCACCACAGCAATCGGAGATGTCGGGGAGCCCTGAGAGCTGACAAACAGGAGGGGTTAATAGAACGGGGTGAGCTTGCTCCCAGTCAGTTCCTCCTCAAGGTGCCTGCGGTCATTCTCGGTGCAGGACATTCTCTTGTATCTCAGGTCTCATGGATGATGTTTCAAAACATCCTATCTCAAACCGTTCTCCAGGCTCTGCTTGAAATGATTACTTGTTGATACTGTTCATTTAATGACTCCAAAAGTTATAGGGAGCAAAGACCATTGATTGACAGGTCCTAAGTCCCCAAGAGGGTGTCCCTGATACCCGTGGTAGTCCAGACTTCTTCACCTCATCTTTTTCCAACTCTTAATTGGATAGCTTGTTCCCATGTAACACGGCAGAGATTTCAGTTCCAGAAGAAGGAGCAATTAGATCATGGATTGCCTGTCAAGGAACCTAAAACTGTAGTGTTCTAATTTACTGTCTGTGGACTCTGGTTCTAAGAGGTGCTGGCAGACCGTCACCAGGAGTGAGTTAGGTTACCAACCCTGACATCATCTCTCGGGGGATATCAATAGAAAAGGAAATGTGGTGCTGAGCCCCCTGAGAGGCAGTACAATGAAGCATGGTTTATAACTTAATCACAGACTAAGGGACAGAACACAATACTGCAACATTAGGACTGTATCCCTAGAAAACCCAGTTTGATTTTTATTTTATTTTATTTTATAGACATAAATCTGGGCCAAAGAGATGCAGGAAATTGGGAAAGATCATGCAATTAGTAACATACTGATGAATTCATCAGTAGAGCCAAGGACACTTCAGTCTCCCCATCCTATTTTATCTCCTTTAGCAAGGAAGGTTGACTTGGCTGTGACACCCTCTATCTGATGCTAGGTGACCTTAGTCATGGCATCTTTTGTAGTTGGGTTCTAAATCAGGATGAAGGAGTCTATGACTGTTTTGTGGCTGTTTGGAAAACTGACTGATAATTCTTTATCAGTAAGGTTTCAAGCTAAAATATATTTGTTAATTTCTGTTCTAAACCCCTGTGGATTGTGTCTGGGTTATACAGCTATGGCACTATTGGATGCAGCTGGGCCCCTCTTTTCATGAAGTAGCGGAGAATATTACTAGATAAGAATTAAAGGCATTGGCAAAGAGAATCCAACACTTGCACACTGGCTTCCTAGGCAGGGCATGGTTGGTGGGAGAACTTCTCCCAGCTCCTTTGGGGGTAGGAATGGCAGGCACTGTCTTAGTCACAGAAAGCATAGCAAGATCACTCTACCCCTGCTCCATCAGGGAAAACATATGGTATAAGTTTCTCTCAGATTAAACAGGTTGTCACACAGATGACTTTACATCTTCATAGTTCCTCAGCAAGGTCTCTTCTTAGTCAACCATGTTTGTCCCACATAGCTAATTTAGGAATGGAGAGCTCCTAATTCTTTCAATTCTATCCAGAATTCTGATTTTTGTCTTTCCTGCATCTGATATCAACAATATTTTCTCCTGTTTCTGTGGTAGAATCTCCTAACCTGTTTTGTTTAGATAGGATATTCTTTATTGTAGAGAATCAATGTGACCTTTTGAGTAGACCTATTAAGTTTATTGGCTACTGCCATAACCACATGGCAGATATGGGGCTTGGGGAGGGAAGGAATCGTTTTTACTGAGTTATTTCCAGTTGAACAGTAATGAAGGCATACTTTAAATTATTTCATGCCTGTGATCCAAATTTTATTATCTAGTTAATATCACTAGGGACAATTGACGCTTTAATAATTATACCCAGGATCTTGAAAAAAAAGAAAAGAAAAGAAAATTGTGTTTAGTACATTCATTCATACACAGCCTTGTAGACTTAGCAGCTGATAGCCTGTCTGACTACCTGAGAAATGATCCTAAGATTCCATCTTGTGATCCAGTTCAGTTGAAACTATTTCAAATGAAACAAAAGCTAGTCATAAACTATTGTTTTTTGTAGAAGGGTGGAACAGTTTTTATTTGAAAGAGTAAAAAGCACAGGCTGTAGTTGGTTGTTTTTGTTTGTTTATTTGTTTGTTTTACTCTTTAGGAGTCCACCACCCAGCTCCCAAATAAATACATTCTTACTTGTGAGTGCCTGGCCTTAGCTTGGCTTGTTTCTAGCCAGCTTTTCTAACTTAAATTAACTCCTTTTCTTCTTCTACATTTTGCCTCTGGGCTTTTTACCTTATTTTATTCTCTATGTCTTTCTTTCCTTCTTACTCCATGGCAGGTTGTGTGGCTGGGTGGCTGGCCCCTGGCGTCCTTCTCTCCTCCTCCTTTTCTCGCTCCTCCCTCTTCTTTTCTCTTCTTCTATTTATTCTCTCTTCCTGGAAGCCCTGACTATTTCTCCTGTCTAGCTATTGGCTGTTCAGTTCTTTATTAGGCCAATCGGGTGTTTTAGGCAGGCAAAGTAACACAGCTTCACAGAGTTAAATGCAACACAAAAGAATGCAACACAAGCTGGGTGGTGGTGGTGCGTGCCTTTAATCCCAGCACTTGGGAGGCAGAGGCAGGTGGATCTCTGTGAGTTCAAAGCCAGCCTGGTCTACAAAGCAAGTTCCAGGACAGCCAGAACTGTTACACAGCGAAACCTTGTAAAAACAAACAAAAAAGAATGTAACACATCTTTGCATCAGTAAACAAATATTCCACAGCATGAACGAATGTAACATATCTTAAACAATATCCTACAACAACAGGCTATTGGATTCACCTTTTCTTGTGGAAGACAGCTTTATAATTATTCCCTTACAAAGATCCGAGGGCAGGATTCTTCATCCCAGTACAGGCTCCAGTATGAAACATCACAGTATTGAAGCTGCCCTGAATTGTAGGCCAAGGGCTCATCCTGTGGCCAAAAGCCATATATATCCTTGGATTTTCAGGATCCTCAGAAACAAACCAACTTCCCAGAGAAACTGAAATCCTCCAACAGCTCTGATTTACATAAAAGCAGATGGTCTGAGGATGTGATGCTACTTAGGATTCTGGGTAGCAAATGGAAAAAGAAACTCAACTGGAAACCACAGTTATGAGTGTCAGAGTGAGGCTCAAGGCTATCACAGACATGTCATGACACATGACCTCTGCCTAGAGGTTCCACACAGTCTGTGAGTTGAAGAAAGGAGTAAATGAGTTTCCTGACACCATGCTTTGCTTCCCCAAAGTAAACTAACTAGTGCACAGGGCAGCACAGATGACCCTCCTAGTGTTGGAAGACTGGAGACCGGATGTAAGGTTTTATTGGCTACATTGTTCCTATTAGTTTAAAAAGAAAAAGTCCAAAAGCATACAAAACTCTCATGCTGGGGGAAAGTATGCTGTGTGTCTTTTTCTGAGGAGACCTAGCAAACATCTGTTCACCCCAGATGGCAGCAAGACAAACCAGAGACAATTATACTCAAGTCTAGCTGGGGGAAATTGAGGAAGTTTATTGGGGTTACTTATGGGAGCAGGGGTGACTCAAAGGCAGTTGCATTACCTTAAGAAGCCCACTCCAGCATGAGTGACAGTTCACAAACCTGCACCCTTGGAGCTCCTTGTACAACGTGCAGTTGGGTCCATGTAAGAGGGTCTCTTCCTCCAATCAGGCTGCCTAAACATAAAAGGCTTGCATGAGCATAGGAAAGGGTGTGTGAATCTTGGGACTTTCCCCCAGCCTCTGTAAGTCTCCATAGTGTTCTGTGGATTGTGTGCCCGCCTTCTCCTCCAAAAGGGAGTGTTTCATTTGGAAGAAATGGCTGTTCAGCAGAGTATATCCATTTTCCTTTGTTGACAAAAGTAACTTGGGATTTTAAGGCTTTGCCGGTGCTCAGAAGTTCTATTTTGATCTGTGGGTGGTTATCCAGGGGTGCCCATGGTGTGATAACCCATTCAGCTATGTATGTGTGATTCATAAACATTTTCCACGGAGTGATTTGTGTCAATTAAAAGGTTTAAAAAAAATCCCCAATGGGCAATATAATTCTTAAAAAGTGTTACAGTAGCATTTTCCTAATTAAATAAATTGATATTTATAAAAGAGGAAAATAGAAAACTTAGATTAAAAAGAAGAGAGAGATAGAAAAAGGTGCTACTTGTCCCCATTATAAAGCAATGGAAACTCAGATACAGGGATTGCTACTATGTTCTTGGTGCACTATTAGGTATTATCTACTAAAAGGAAAAATACCCACATCCAATGCCTGAGATATGAACCCCAGGGTGCATATCTACCACAGGAATAGTGCTTCCATTCATAACAGCCAGACATAGGAAACAAGTGAAAACATCCACCAGCAGTAAATGCTATAAAACGTTGTTTATCCAGTTTAGGAATACCATACAGCACTGTAAATGAAGGGGAGAAAAAAAGAAGTTCATCTGCTCCCATATATAGAGGGAGCTGGGAATCTGGTTCAGTGGTTACAGCACTTGCCACTCAATCATGAGGACCTGAGTTCACATTCCCAGAACTCACATAAACCCTGGATCCATATGCATCTGCCATCTTCATGCTCCTGTGGGGGAAATAGAAGACAGGGACAAGAGACTCCCAAGAAGCTCAGGGGCAGCTGATTCAGTGCACGCAGCACAGCGGAAGAACAGTAAGAGAGCCTGTTTCAAACAAGGTGGGTAAGGAGTGACAGCTGGCCTTGCCCTCTGATGCTACATAGGAAGACTGGCATGCACACACTCATAAACACACGTAAAATTAAAAAACCAGGGAAATATTCCTTACCAGTGCATACGTGAGTAATAAAACTATAATGCAAAAAGAAAAAAAAAAGGAGGTAGGAAGATTAGCTTAAAAACAGAGAAGAGTGCCCCCAAGTCACGAGAGTGGGAGAGCTGGCCCTGCCTCTCACCAACTGCAGCACTCAGGAGAGCGGCCCTGCACCACCTAGGCAGAACAGTAGAGCTGGTCCTGGTGGTGTGGGTGCAGGTGAGCTGGCCTTAGGGGCATAAGAGCAGGAGAACTAGCTCCACCCCTCGCTGCCTGAGGTACTGAGTGAGCTGGGGTGTAGGGGGGTGGGCAGTGCTGGAGAGCTCACCCAGGTGGTGAGGGTGAGGGAGAGCTGGCAGGCTGACCAACCCAGCTACCACCCAGGCCCAGAACCAGAGTTATGAGCTGGCCCACCCCAATATCCACCTCATCTGTGAACTGTAGAGCATGTGAAGCTACAGGATCTCCATGACACAGGACAACAGCAGGACATCCAAGAGGAGCCCCACTGTGGGCCCAGCATTGATGGTGTAGCAGAAGCCAGAGGCTTCAAACCAGACCAACGACTCATTGCAATGAAGAGTTGTAAGTAAAGATGTATGGACTAAGGAGTACACTGTGTGACTCACTGTGGCACACTACAGCTTCCACACCGAGGTGTGTTTTTCTTTTAAATTTTATTTTATTTTATTTTATTTTTGCGGGGGAAGTTGCAAGGGCAGAGGGCATATTTGAAGTGTGGGGAGATGAGTGGGATCAGGGTGCATGATATGAAATCCAGAAAGAATCAATTAGAAGTTTTTAAAAATAAGGGAGGGTGGGTCATTACCAAAAACAGTTGGGTGGAAGGCTTTGGGGTTGGTTTTATTTATTCTGTACTCACCCAGATGTATAGTATATATAACTTATTAAGTTGGACTTTTTGTGTGTATCACCTGCTTTCTCAAATATGCATTTCACAACAAAATAAATATGTAAAAAAAAAACCCACAAAACTCTGTGACATGGAGGTAGTTACCATTGTAACACATTGCTATATCCACACTGCCAGACGTCCTTTGATGCAATATGTACAGTCTGCCCACATTTCTTTCTAGCCTTTAATTTTCCCCCTTTTAATGATATGTGGTCCTAGAAGACTTCCTCTTTGAGTTTTTTGTTTCTTCCCCTTCCCAATTTCCATTTAATTTTAACTAAGAGTAAATACCATGCAAGCTTTATGCCTCTCTGGAAGCCCAAAGCCATAGAATGGCTTTCAGGAAATTAGGTTGCTCTAGCCTAAGCTGCACTGATTCACAAACCAATCTGCAGGATTTTGCCATAGCTCATGGGAGACCTTTTTCTTCTCTGTTAATAATGCAGCTGCTTAAAGATAAAAGGCTGAAAGGGGGCCTCCTTTCCACCTCTTCAGGTGCAGTAGCTTCAAAAGGAAAGGCCAGGCAGTGAGTGGGGGAGCCTGGCAGGGTGGTGGCCTGGGGACTTGAGGCAAAGGCACAGCTTACAGTGGTGTTTCCACGTGCCTGGTTCATGCCACCTTGATGTCAGACCCAGCCTCTTCCAGCAAATACTGTGGAACAGATTTCCAAACTGATTCTGGGATTTTTTTTATTCCTGTAATGATTAATATTGATTGTCAATTTGATAGGAGAAAAACTTGTGGGGCATGTCTGTGAGGAGGTTTCTAGACTGTGTTAAAGTGAGGAGACTCCCCTGAATGTGGACAGCACTGTTTGTGGACTGGCATCGTGGACTGAACAAAAAGGAGAGAGTGAGCTGGGAGCTAGCAGTCATCATTTAAGCTTCCTGGCTGTGGACATGGCGTGGTCAGCTAGCTCACGTTTCTTCTGCCATGACTTCCCCAGGATGATAAACTGCCCTCTTACACTGTGCGCCACACGAGCCCTCCCTTCCTTAAGTGACATTTGTCGAGTGTTCCACCACAACAAGAGAAGTAGCCACAACAAACAGTAACCAAGACAACCCTAAAGCAGTTCTGTTGCTTTTCCTTGGCCCCAGGATGTCACGCCATGGTGCTTCCTCCTGAACTTGACAAAGGAGAGCACATTTGGGTTTTGCCATCTTGCTCTGTCTCTTCTCTGAATCTAAGCTCTTTTTTTTCTGGTGCTCATTCTGGAAGAGAAAAAAAGGAGCCACACAACATCACCGGAAGAGGAGAAAAAGAATACAAGGTGATCAGATGTGATGCTGGCAGGACTGGACGCGGGGACTACAGGAATCGGCATCGGTGGGGAATCCTGTGAGAACTTCAGAACCTTGTCCAGGGACTCAAATATACCCAATCGGAGCCTGCATTTCAACAAGAGTTCCAGGAATTCTTGTGCATGGTTGTGCCAGGGCCAGAACTGATTGATATCACTAGCCTTGGGCATGTTCATAGAGGAAACTGGTTTGGCTGCCGAGGGACCTGGCAATCCCATACCCTAGGTGACTCCCACTTTCCGTGTTCTCTCTAGCACCCTGGAGAAAGCCTGTAGTACTATCTGTCTTAGTTCTCTGTTCTCGAGACCCTGTGGACCTCTACTATCTTGGCCTGAGACTTGCTTCTCTTCAAACTGCTGAGATTCCTGTAGAAAGCGGATGTGACCTCCCCCTCCTTTAGGGAGAGGCCAGCCATGTCTGAACTGATAACCTGAAGCAATGCCTGACTATGACGGTTGTCATCTGGGCTTCATTCAGCACCGTACATGTCTACAGATAGGCTTCCAAATCGCCAAGTCACCAGGTCCACCCCGACTTCAGCAGGTTTCGGGTCACCGCACACTGGCCTGCCCAACTGCCCCCGGGGGATGGTCAGCGTATCAGGTTCCTCGGGTCACTGTGACAGGGTGCTTGACAGATAAGTATAAGGGAAGAAAGGTTTCGGTGGACTCACAATTTCAGAGGGATTTTATCCCACCGTGCTAAGGGACACGTGGTAGCAGAAGCAGCTCTGTTTATAGAGGCTAGAGCGTGAGGTAGTGATTGGAGTTCAGAAGACAGCAAGTGCGGGACTGAACCAGAAACAAGAATAACTTTGACCGGCCTAAGATCCCAGACATTCTACAGTGTCCCTAAGCAACACAAGCAGCTGAGGGCACGTGTTCAGTCACATGCTCCGGTGGGGGGGGGACATGTCACAATCACACCAGAACTGCCAGTGTCCCTTTTGGTTGCTGAATATTAATTAGCTTTGTCCTCTTCCCACTGGCAGGTGCTACTCTTGACCCTGCAGGCTCTGTAGCCAGCGTCTCCTACGAAAGAGGAAGAGTCGAGTGGACACCAATACAAGCAGTTCCACAGCACCTTCTCTCTCTTAGCATCAGTGACTCCAGGACCCCGTGTGCCTGTTTCTGCAAGGCCATGAAATTCCAAAGATTGTCTTTTCTGCCCTTTAAGCTAAAAGCAGCTTAAAAATAAAAGATTGCATAAAACCAGCCCGATCATTTTGCATGACTGATGTATGGTTCCCCCCCCCAAGAGGACTTTGTTGCCTGATGTATTTTATAAAAGCAGTCCAATTCGCGCAGAAGCTCCATAATTTCTCTCGTTGCTATACAGCTATTTCACTCTGACTCTGATATTTACCTCCCGCCATGCTCAATTTATAGCAGTCAGTAAATTACTTCAAGCATAGTGCATCTGCTCCTGCAGTTTAAGCCAGGACAAAATGACATGAGAGGCCTGGGAAGGCTGGCTGTCCGTTAAGGAAGGGTCAGGTTTCAAATGACTATGACTCCTCACTAATAAGTAATAATATATTTACTGTAGTGTTAGTTTTCATTTTTCTTCCTTTCACATGTGTGTGGGCATGTGTGCACGCCCGGGCCTGTGTATGTGGGATCACCTGTGTGGGGGCATGTGTGCATGCCCATGCCTGTGTATGTGGGATCACCTGTGTGGGGGCATGCGTGCATGCCCATGCCTGTGGATGTGGGGTCACCTGTGTGGGGGCATGTGTACAGCTGTGTGCAAATGGCTGTGGAGGCCTGACCTCTATAGCAGGCTTCTTCCCTGAGTCTGATGACTCTTCCACCTTACTCTCTGAGGCAGGATCTCTTAATCAAACCCAGAGCTTGATGATCTGACAAGCCCGTCTGGCCAGCTTGTCCCAGGGCTTCCCTGTCTCTGCCTTTGGAGGCTAGAATCATGGGCTCGCATGCTGACCCTGCATTTATACAGGCCCTAGAGATGCAAACTCTGGTCCTTGTGCATTGCATGCCAAGCACTTTTACTACTGAGCCATCTTCTCTGTTCTGACTAGCTGTGTCTTTAAGAATGTTTTATCATTTCTATTCCTAGGAACTATTCTGGTGATTTGGAAAAAAAAAAAAAAAAAAAAAAAAAAAAAAGGAAGAGAAAGCAAACAGAAGTGTGGCGGCACCCCAGTAGCAAAGCAATGGTGTGGGTGTTGTTTCCATTACTTACATACATAACGCTTTTCACAGAATCCAAATGTCTTACAAAAGAAAACACAACACAAATTCCAATAAAGACGCGGCAACACAGTGAGCTACAAAGAAAACAATTACCCAAGGAAATTTAAATCTGGTATAAATCATTTCCATAGAAAGAATGGGTAAGTGTTCATGGACTCAGTCTGCGTGTCCAAAGGTATTCATGGGGCAGCACTGGCATGTTTGGAGAAGTACAGTCAGTCGGCCCTCGGTTTCTGTGAGTTCTGCATTTCTGTATTCAGCCAAACAAAGCTACAGTTGCACCTGTGTTGAACATGTTCAGACTTTTGTCTTCTTGTTACTCCTTAAACAACATAGTGGAACAGCTTGCATAGCATTTACATTGTGTGGGGGTTGTAAGACGCAAGAGATGGGTTAGTGTATCCGGGAGGAAGTAAATGATTCCATGCAAGTGCTAAATAATGTTACATAAGGGGCATGAACACCTGCAGAATTTGCTATGGGCAGTGTCTTAGAACTAATGCCCCACTGATACCAAGGACTATAATGTCAAGACAGAGGTAAAACGTAGTAACTGGATTACCCATGTCTAAAGTTCTTTGAACAAGAGATAGATGGTGTATGATGATGCCTCTTCAGTTGCTAAAGTTGCAAACAAGCTCACTGAATTAGAAGATTAGCAAGGATGTGTGTGTGTGTGTGTGTGTGTGTGTGTGTGTGTGTGTACTCACTCATGTGCAAGTACATATATCTGACATACATAGATTTTCCAAAAGATACTCTTGGCTGAGCAAAATCAAAGATGCTGCCAAGAATTAGTGCCAGACTGGAAGGATGAAATGGAAAACCAGCACCTTGTCTTTATTTGTGTGTCGTTTTTGTTGTGTTTCTCTTTAGGTCTAAATTCAGGGCAGACAGTGGTTGATAAATTAGGAAGAAACTACAATTGAAGTCTGTGTAAAAGTCCCAATGGGGAAGGTTATTGTGATGGCTCCCCTTGGATGCTTTCAGTTCTCAGTGTGGTTCTCCGCCATCACTTCCATCTGACCATGCGGGCTCTTAGGAAAAGGGGGTCCTACTATGAGATGCTCCTAGGAAAATTAAAAAAAAAATGTTAAAGAAGTTTAGGACATTAAAATTTTGTAGACAATTATTACATGTGATACTAAAAAAATTAAAGATTTATTTATTTTATATTCATGTGTGAGTTCCTGCATGTATGGGTGTGCATCACATGCATGCCAAATGCCTGCAGAGGCCAGGAGAGGGTGTCAGATCCCCTGGAATTGGAGTTAAAAGCAGTTGTGAGCTGCCTGATGTGGGTGCAGGGAACTGAACCTGGGTCTCCTGGAAGAGCAGCCAGTATTCTGAAGTACCAAGCCACTACAACTTTAGAGTGTACAGCATTAGTCAAAATACTCAGAATTATGACATCATTTGTCTTCCTTGTTTCACAAGTCACATGATACAATCAGCACATCACTGCTCTGAGGATTCAGCAGTGGAAAAAGCATCAGCTCAAGAGCAGCTATTATTAGCTGGCTCTGATTCCCTCATAGGCTGCATAGCTGTGCTTATTCAACTGCACACTCCCTTTGTCACATCTGTCCTGGAATGACTACTGCTATGCAGTAGGCTCCAGTGAAACCTGCAGGTGCCCATAGCCACGAGCCTTCCCAAAATTAAAGTGACAGAGGCCATAAGACTTTATTTGGGTAAAATGATGTGCGTTTTCATATTTACAAAGATATCAAACTTTAATATACAGAAAATATTGTAAAACCTAAACTGGATTAAATAGTGACTTCCCTCACCCCCACCAAAATTCAATCCAAATGAGAACTGGCACTTACGTCCTTATTTGGAAAGAGGGTCTTTGTACCTATGCAATTAAGGTGACATCATACTGAATTAGGGTGAGACCTAAATCTGTATTATAAATACAGTGATGTGTTTATATTAGGACCACATAGAAACATGCAGGAGAAGACTGGCCAGTAAAGAGAGACAGAAGTTAGACTGGTAGAGGGCCTGGAGAGATGATTGGTAAAGTGCTTCTGGTGCAATCAGGAAGGCCTAAGATTGGATACCCAACATTTATGTTTGGCTTTTTTTTTTTTTTTTGGTGGTGGTATTGTTTGTTTGTTTGGTAGTATATGCCTGTAATGCCAGCACTTGGGAGGCAGAAACAGGCAGATTGTTAGACTTTGCTGGCCCACTAGCCTAGGCAAGTCACTGAGCTATAGATTCAAGGAGAGACCCTGTCTCAAAAAATAAAGTGGAGAGCAAGTGAAGAAAATACTGATAACCCTGATACCAACCTCTGGCTTCTACATACATATACTTGGACTATGAACATGTGAACACTTATATACACACTAAAAGAGAAAAATTGGACTGATAGCAACACAAACAATTCAGTGGGTGATGATGATTGTCCATAGTGTATGTTAGTATTTCCCTAAAATTAATCTGTTAAAATCCTAACCTTCCCAATGGAATGATATTAGGAGGGGAGGCCATTGGTAGGTATTTACATCATGAGAGGGTGGGTCTCATGAATAAAATCAGTTCCCCTGATTATTTTTATCTGTAGATGTAACTAACCATCTTATTTAAAATAAAAAACACAGAACCAATGTAAAAGAGAAAGCCGAGAGGTCAGAGCTCAGAGCTAAAATCTTACCCTTCCTCCTGTGGTGCTCCTACCTCCCCAAAAGAGAGCTGCTTCCTGTGTGTATGTCTTTACATAGTCTTTCTGTTCTGCCTTCTCATTGGTTGTAAACCCAAACACATGACTGCCTCGTCACTGCCTGTAAGTACAGCCCTCCAGGTCTTAAAGGCGTATGTCTCCAATGCTGGCTGTATCCCTGAACACACAGAGATCTACCTAGCTCTTCTACCAAGTGCTGGGAATTAAAAGTGTGCCACCACCACTGCTGCCGCCACCACCACTGCCGCCACCACCACCGCCACCGCCACCACCACCACCACCACCACGCTCTTGCTATGGCTCTAATAGCTCTGACCCCTGGGCAACTTTATTTATTAACATACAATGAAAATCACATTTCAGTACAAATAAAATACCACCATATTTATCTTCTTCATGTAATGATATAAGAAGATGGCTAGTTGCAAACCAGGAAGCAGGCATTCATCAGCTCCCTGGCCTGTTAGACTTGCACCCTGAGCTTCCAGAAACTTGAGAAACAGGGTTTGTTGCCTAAGCCCCCTGGCCTATGGTATTCTGTACAGGCTAGGACAGTGTGAAACAGTGTCAATTTGTGTCCTCTAAAGAAGTGTGGCCCTAATTTCAGACTCCTGTTTCTAGAATTTGGAAAAAAAAAATACATCCTTGCTGTCTTCAGCTTGCTGTTTTGTAGTATGTTATACCAGTCCTGGAAACAAATTCAATGTCCAGTATCCAGACACGAAAGTAAATACTGCTTGGTGGGTGGTGCAGGCCTGTATTGAGAACTATTTGGGAAACTGAGGCAGGAAGATAGCAAGCTCAAGATCAGAGGGTCACAGAGTAAGGAAGGTCAATGACAGATAGGATAACTTAATTGGATCATGTCTCAATTAAAAATTGAAAAGAGGGTTGGGGATACAGCTCAGTGTTGGAGGGCTTGCCTAATATGTGAAAGAGCCTAGATTCAGCCTCCAGCACTGCCGAAACCAAACTATAACAAAAACCCCAGAGACCTGATAACAGACTATAAAACACAAGAAGAAAATGCCTATTTGCCACAATGACATGTCAATCATCTGCCAAAGCTGATTAGAAATGGGTCATTCTACTCTGAGAAGCCAGGTACAAAAAGAGGGAAAACTTCAGCCAAAGTGTAAATATTCACCCTTCCCTTGTTTTACCTATTTATTTGTTTATCTGAGATAGGGTCTTAGTGTGTAGCCCAGGCTGGCCTGGACCCATGCTCCCTATGCCTAAGGCTCCCCAAGTGGTGGGATTGTAGGCATGAACCACCATACCTGACCTTAGGTATCACATTTTAAAGTGACATATGAGATACTCACTCTACAAAGTTTACAAAGGAGCAAGTTGGGGCTGGAATTATAGCTTAGTGGTAGAGAGTGTGCTTAGCATCCATGATTTCTAGGTTCAATCCCTAGCACGCCCCCGGCAAATGCAAAGGAGGTTGTCAAAGTCTGATTCTGTGGCATTTACAGCCCTTACATAAATCGAACATGCGTTAAAATGTGGGAACTAGAGATGAGAGGGTAGCTTTGATTTCTAGAAATAACACATAGTGGGGTGTTTCTCTTTTCAAGATCATTAGGGGCAAAAAGAACATGAATAGACTGCTTGGATCAGACAAGGGTCACCTGGACAGATGGAACAGAACTCAAAAGACAGAAGTTGGAGGTGGTAGAGATTCCAGAAGGCTGAGGGAAAAGCAAATGACCAACCACAGGAAGATATTTTTGCTCCCTCATAGGAAAACACAGAAGAAAAATAGCCCACCCTCAAGTGCTTCTGAAGATCACCCACAACACCACCAAGAGACGTGCTTTCAAATAACAATCAGGGCCAGAGAACAGCAAAGATCTCCATAGGCATAACAGGCAAGCTAGAAGTGCCCGCTTCTCTTTCCTCCTCTTTCCCCCAGTACTTCCTCCCCAGGGGAGTATGAAGTCCCCCACCCCAAGAGCTAAAGGACAAGAGATAGGGAGGAGAGGGAAGCCACCCCTCTTCAAAACCAAGCTGATGCTGTACCGTTCCATAGAGCTTTGCCCCTCAGCTTCTGCTATTTTGCTTAGGACATCTCATTACCTAGAAGTGACCGGAAGAACAAAATTTATTCTAAATTTCCTTTAAGAGCTAAGCGAGTGTCGAGTCCATAGAATAAATCTGACGGGCTGCTTTGTGATTGACTGCATCCTATGAGTCATGTTTCTTCAATGGGGTAGTTACATAACTACATCTAAATGCACTTGAAGGGAACAGTTCTTCTTCCCTTCTATATATTTTTCTTTATGAACACACTGTTTCTGTCTGAGCTCTAGGAAATTTTGTCAAATTGTAGAGAACTTTGTCCCTTTGCTTCCTGTTTATCAACACTTAGGATACATCTAAAATGACCCCATTTGGTGCTTGCGGAACAGCAGATGATCAATAATTGTTGAACTGATCAGCAAATAACTAACCAGTAAACTTAATAAAAATTGCATAAACTCTTTATAAACCTAGCCATACCCAAATCCTTCTCTGCTAGAATAAGAAACAACATGTGTTTGTGATTTTGGAGACACTCTACCAGAGCCTTGACTTATATGAAACTATAAAATCCTTGTATCAGATATGTAGGGAGTGATTTAG
The DNA here is from genome assembly GCF_049852395.1 of Peromyscus maniculatus bairdii. Classification (NCBI taxonomy): domain Eukaryota; kingdom Metazoa; phylum Chordata; class Mammalia; order Rodentia; family Cricetidae; genus Peromyscus; species Peromyscus maniculatus. The sequence continues at coordinate 127,128,256 of NC_134856.1, forward strand.
AACAATCTCTTAATTTCATTTAGGAAGGCTCTATTCATGACTTATTGTCACTGTAGCAAAATGCCTGGCAGAAGTCCCCTTATGGAAGGTTTATTCTGGCTCCATTCCAGGGGACAGTGTCTGTCATGGTGGGAGGGCAGAACAGCCACTGAGGGGGCAGGCCACGTTCAGAGGGAAGAGGACACGGAACGGTGGCACTCAGCTCACTTTCCCTCTTTTATTATCTAGAACTCCATGGAAAGTTGTCACCCATCTCAGGGTAGGTTTCCCCACTTCCATTAACCCAACCTAGAAACTCCTTCACAGACATGCTCAGACATTTGCCTCCTAGACAGTGCTAGATCTTGTCCAGATAACAATAGGAACTATCACAGAGGTTGTAGGAGCTTAGTCATTTGACTAAGTTCTCCTCTTTTAGTAGTGGTGTGGGGCCTGAAACGCAGTGCCTGACTCACCAGAGGGGACATGTTCTGCTTTCTGGGCTCCTTACTGGCTTGGCTTTGAGTGACAGCTTAAGTTCTCCTTAATCATTTTCCCATTGCTAAGTAAAGAAGCTGAAAAAGTTGACTACACCTAATAATCACAAAGAACCTTCCCATGCTAAGAATGAAACCCTGCATTGGAAGAAAGAGAAGAGTTAGGACCAGCTACTGCTCTCAAAGAGCCTGTGGCCAGGTTCAGGAATAGACAACAGAAAGAAAAAAAGAAATAAATGAAGCTACAATAAGGCTACATAGTAGAAAAAGGCAGTTGCAGACATTTAGAAAAGATACCTGATACAGCCTCAAAAGCCATGGAGAACTTGTTAGCAGAGGTGATGTCTCAGTTGAATCCCAAGAATGAGGAACATTTAATAAGCATTTTGGACTCAACAAAGTCTAAAGGACAAACTATGGAGGCATCACTGAAAGGGGGGAGGGGCAGGAAAAGAGATCAGCCTTGAAGCCCAGACAAGCAGGAGCTGTTTTGCTGTGCTCTGACATCTAGACTTATACTATAGTCAGTCAGAATACAGAATAATGACCTGACCCAATGTCAGTCGGGAACTCCTGAAGTATCTTTTGTAAGACCATGGTAACAAGCCCTCCTACTTTATGGCTGTGCTAGGGACACTGTAGGTAAAGAGTCCAGTTGGGAAAGCATTGAATTAATTCATGTTAAGGAAAAATGGCAGTAGAGGTGAAAAAGTCCTGAAGACCTCAGAGGAGTGTGTTACAAACTACTGAATTATTTCATGCTATAGACTCGTATGTTCAAGTCCTAATCATGAATGTATTTCCAATGGGTCTTTGGAGATGATTAGATTTGGATGAGAGCAGATGCTCTCACGATGACATTATTGTTCTAAGAAGGGACATCAGAGGGCTTACCTCCTGGGACAGTTTTCATTGTCTGTTTGACACAATCTAGAATCACCTGGGAAGTCTCAATGAAGGATTGTCTAGACTAGGTGGGCCCACCAGCGTTTCTGTGGGGAATTACCTTCCATTGAGATGGGAAGACCTGCGGCCCATGGAACTACAGGTGGCACCATCCCCTGGAAAGGAGATCATGGATTGTATAAGTATGCAGAAAGCCAAATGAGCACTAACATGAATTCACTCACTCACTGCTCTTGAGTCATGACTGTGGTTGTGTTGCAACCAGTCGCTCCAAGTTCCTGGACCCTTGACTTCCCCTGCAATGATGGAATGTAACATGATACACGAGTCAAATAAATTCTTTCTCTCTCAAGTTGTTTTTGTCTGGGAAACAAAAAACAAAATGCAACCCAGCCCATGAAGGGTGTGTTGTCATGCACCTTTTCTTGTCATGAAAGGATATGACCACAATTCATCCATCTACAAGCAAGGAGGAAAGTCTACATCAGAAAGCAACCACTCTGCATCCTTGACCTTGTGCTCCTAGCACCAGAACTACGAGGAACTAAATGGCTTTTAAACCAGCTAACTGAGGTGCTTTGCTATGGAAGCACACACTAAGAAACAGGGAAAGTGGAGTGGGAATGTGGTATCTGTTAGACAGGGAGTAAAGTGAAGGAGGAGTCAGGTTTGGATGTATATCTAGGTGGATTAGTCAGGGATACTGTTCCATCATGTCCTCATTTCCATTCCAGATGTTGTGATAAAATACTCCGAAAGAACCACTTGAAGAAGAAAGGAGTTCTTTCTTTCACTCCAGCTCACAGTTCTGAGTTATACTCCATCATGGCAGAGAAGTCACAGGGGCCAGAGGTTTAAGCAGCTAATCACATCTATAGTCAAGAGCAGAGTGAATAAATGAATCCGTGTTTCCTGCTCAGCTCACTTGCCCACTCTTAAAAGTCTATGACTCAAATCTCGGAAATGCTGCCACCCTTCATGGGCTGGGTCTTCCCAACATCAATTCATGTCACCAAGATGATCTGCCACAGACATGTTCACAAGCCAACTGATCTAGACAACTCCTCATTTGAGACAATCTCCACAGGTGAGTCTAGACTGTGTTAAACTGATGAGTAAAACTAACCCCGTCACAAACTCCATCTCAAACTGAATGAAAGATAACAATCAAGAGAAGACAAGTACAACTGACATATGTCTGAAGCACTTGACCACGATTTGAAGGTATGATAAATATGTTTTAATGAGAGCTGTTGAAATGGTGGGTAGATAGAAGTGTTTGCTATGCAAACCCCACAATCGGAATTTGATCCATAGACATTCATAGATGAAAGGAAACTTAAAAAGTTTGTCACCAACAAAGCAGAAATGTCTGAAGGAAAAAGCTCTCTAAATGAAGAAAAATGGTAAACAAAAACTTAGATAAGAATGCTAGACTTTCAGTTAAACTTGTAGCATGGCCTGATGTGGTGCTGGATAACACAGAGGAAATAAGTAAGTCAATTGTAGTTTGAAAGGAGAAGGTAGAGAAATGTTAAGGGCTTTGTCTCAGGGTTTGTATTGCTGTGATAAAATTCTAAAATCAACTTATGGAGGAAAGGGCTTAATTCACCTTACAACTTGTAGTCTGTCATCCAGGGAAGCCAGGGCTGGAACTCAAGGAAGGGACCTGGAGGCAGGAACTGAAAAAGAGGCCATGGAAGAACACTGCTTATTGACTTGTTCTTTATGACTTTCTCAGCCTGCTTTCTTATAGCTTCTAGGACCAGGAGCCCAGGGCTGGTACTACCCACAGTGAGCTGGGCCTTTTCACATTCATCATTAATCAAGAAAACATACCATAGACTTTGCCAGGGTCCAATCTGGTAGGAATTTCCTCAGTTGAGGTTTTCTCTCCCCAGATGTCTCTAGTTTGTGTTAAGTCAACATAAAATTAGCCAGTATAGGGCTGTTCATAGTCTGCTATAATTGAACTGTCAAAAACAATTGCAGTAAAGACTGTGAGAAGTTATGATAGTACAATAATCACTACAAAATTCATAGATTTTCCAAAAATTCTACAAATGAATAAAAGAATAATTCTAAAAGAGTGTTACATAACCAATAGAAGGGCATAAAAAGAAAATTAATAGATAAGTGAATTAGAAAACAAAATAAAACAAGGCTCTAATGCATCAGTAACTACACTAAATATAAATGGAATAAATATCAGTTGGTATAGTAGATTAAAACCATAACCCAACTATATGCTATCTATAAGAAACTCACTTCAAAATGGAAGTAAAAGATAGGAACATTAATCAAATGAAAGAAGAAATGGTATATTGACATCAGATTATCTGGAGTTCAGAATAAAGACAATTACACAAGACTGAGAGCCCCTTCAGTTGTATTGTTGACTCCTCTCTCTCCTTTCAAACAAGTTTATGTTTTCTCAAGCTGGACACTTCAATGGGTAGGGACTTGCTGTGGAGATACGTCCCCTACTACTCCAGTGCAGAGTTGGATGTTTTCCTTTCACAACAACAGCCTCTTTTTTAGCATGAGCCTTGGGTGCAAACGAACTTGCTCAAGAAGTTTTCTTTCTCAACAAACTGCACATCTTTTATATCTCTCTGCTCAATTATTTTCAGTTTTTCACCATAGACATGATAAGTACAATAAATTAGCCATGCCACAGCTGGAATATTCCTCTGTTTTGAAATTTCCCCTGCCAAAGGAGTCTATTAGTTTTAAATTCAACTTCATTCAAGTTCTCAGGACATGGGCAGAATGAAGTCAGATTCTCAGTCAAACTATTAATTACATAGATCATCCCTCACTCAGTTGCTGACTGAGTCATTATTCTCCTCTGAAACCTCATGAGTCAGGCCTCCACTGTCTCTACTTCTCAGCATTCTGTCTTCCAAGCTCCACAAAATGGCCCATTACTCCTAGTTTCCACAATGTTGGGAATTTTCTAGTCTAGAGTGCCAAACTCTTTTACATTCCAGCCACAAATACTTCCAAAACCCCAATAACTACATGATACCCATTTGAAGTCTTAGTTATGTTTCCTGTTGCTGTGATAAATGACCCTAACATGAGCAACTTAAGGGAGAGCAGGTTAGTTTGGCCTACAGTCTTTCATGGTAGGGAAGTCCTGGTAACAGGAACTTGATTGGCAGCTGGTAACATTACATCTGCAGTACAAAGCAGAGGAAGATGAACACCAATTCTTAGCTGCTTTCACTTTTTAAAACACAGGTCAGGACCACAGCACAGGGAATGTACCATCTGTATCTAGGGTGGGTCTTCCAACTTCAATTAATATAATCAACATAATCACTCACAGACCTTCCCAAAGGTCTGTTTCTTTGTTGGCTCTAGGTTGTCTTTCATGTTGACAATCAGTATTGAGAGAGTTTGAAGGAGGAAGAGAAGCTGCCATGCTATAGAAACAGCAACATGAGTGATCCTGGTGTGATGGAAATACTGTTTGATTGTAAAGAAACTCTTGGTTTTGATAATGCCCTGTTGCTTTTGCAAAATATTAGCACTTAGGGAAACAGGCAAAATAGCATATTATTTATTATAACATTCAGAAATGTCAAAAATATATTAAAGTAGAAAAATTGAGCCAAAAGGAAAAGATAGGGACTTGATAAATCATTCCAACATATATTGAGTACTAGGATGTCAAAACTTGGGATTTATCTGTGACACACTTTTGGCCACCATCTGCAAGCTGTCACTGCTTTCCAATGTGGATGGACCACCAATTTCAAGGATGACACTCTCTAAAATACCTGTAGTCACCCTGACACTGTGACCCAAGGAATTTCACATTTGTCCAAGAAGTCCCTTTGTGGTTGTTCTATTATCTGGATATCTCTAAGGTTCCCATGGCCTAAGTCTGAGACAACGAGGCCGTTATGGCTAGGATTCTCTATAAGTCCTGCCCACTAACCGATTCTGACACTGGAGCCCCATAGTAGAGATGTCAAGGCTGAGGACAGATGATGGCCAGCACCATATCTTCCGAGGATGATTACCATATCACCCTCCCAAAAGCAAGGTTGAATTCAATATTCCTTGGTGGCTGCCAATGTACACGGCCATCTGGGTTTACCAAGTTCCAGAAGACTATTGATGGTCCAGAGAGGCTTGCTGTCTCCCACTCTGAGAATCCGTTGTGCCTACCATGTGACTCAGGCTTGTCTGTGGAGTCCGGGTCACTCCACACTGATAGAAAGTTAAACTCTGACATAGAAGTTTTTGTAAGGGAGTAAAGGGAGTAGCCTTGCTTTTCACACCTCAGTGAAGAAGTACTTGCCAGTCCCATGCCATTCCTAACCACATTGGCTGTGACACTCCGCTGTACTAGTTACTCTCTCCACTGTGCCAAAACACCCTCTAAGCAATGTAAGGAAAGGTAGGGTTTATCTGGCTCATGGTCTCAGAGGATATTATCTGTCATGGGAGGGAAGGAGTGTGGTGATATTTTATTTGTGATGAAATGTGATTTTTTATTTGTATGTTAATAAATAAAGTTGCCTGGAGATCAGAGGTCAAATAGCCATAAGCAGAAGTTCGGCAGTGGTAGCACACACCCTTGATCCGATCACATGGCAGGCATAGTCTCTGTGTGGTCAAGGATACAGCCAAGCATGGTGACACGAGCCTTTAATCCCAGCACCAACCATAGAGACCTGGAGGTCTGTATAGATAAGCAGTGACGAGGCAGTCATGTGACTGGGCTTAGCGCCAATGAGAAGGCAGAACAGGAAGGCGATATAAACACAAGTCAGGCAGGAAGAAACTCTCTCTGGGGAAGCTACTGCTGGTGGTAAGCTAAAGTTAGTCGTGGCTACTGCTCTGATCTCTTTGGCTATTTCCTCTGTATTTGGCTCCGTGTTTCTTCTTTACTAAGACTGTTTAGAAATTCATCTACAAAGGAGTGCTTGTGTGAGAATAGGGTGGCTGGCCACATTGTATCCACAGCCAAAAAGCAGAGAGCAATGGATGCTGGTGCTCATGTGGCTTTCGCCTTCCCATCCCCACCCATTAGATGATGCCACCCACACTCAGGGTGAGTCTTCCTGCCTCAGCCAAAGGTCCCTGGAAGCACCATCAAAGATCTACTGAGGAGTTTGTTTCTTGCATGATTCCAAACCCTATCAAGCTGACAATTAAGATTTACTCTCATAACTGTCTTATTGATCGTGACAACCCCCTCAATATGATAAACCAAAAAAGGATATGAAGCACTAGAGCCCTTAAGACGGTTCATCAGAGAAGGGCACACTGCCAATTCTGATGACTTGAGTTGGTCCTAAGGACCCACATGTTGGAAGGAGAGCACCAATTCCCACAGACTGCCCCTCTACAAGCACACCACGACACGCACATGCACAGCTTCTGCTACCTTGGTCATGTATGTGTGAGTAAACCTGTGCCTCCACCTTTTTATCTGTGAAATGACAAATGGGATTTTCAGGAAGTTCTAGTGGTCGTCTAGAACAGCAGTTCTCAACCTCTGGGTTGCGACCCCCACAGGGGACTCATAACTGATATCCTGCATATCGGATATTTACATTATAGTTTGTAACAGGAGCAAAATTACAGCTATGAAGTAACAATGAAATAATTGCATAATTGGGGGTCACGAGAACATGAGGAGCTGTATTAAGGGGTTGCAGCATCAGGAAGGTTGAAAAACCACTACTCTAAGTGTTAACCTCACCCTGCTCTCATTACTCTCTCTTCCACCCTATATCTAGACCCTGATCCACCACTGCACCACACTCTAACCAAGTTTTGTAAGACACTTACACCACATGCCATAATTTATATATATATATATATATATAGCAGGAATCTTAACAGTTCTTATTAATAAAATCAAACCTGAGGCCAGTGCTGGTAGATCAGAGAGACAGAACAAGTCACAGCTATCTCACCTTGCCAATTCCTCAGCTGGTCCTGTTTCCTCAGACTGGAAGCCTCTGAGTCCTCATCCAGAATGAATCTCAGCTGAACTGTGTTGCTCCAAAGCCTGAAAGCTTAACCAGCCAAATGCTTAACCAGCCAAATGCTTCTAGTTTCTGGTCCTCACGCCTTATATACCTTTCTGCTTTCTACCACCACTCCCTGGGATTAAAGGCTCACTTTCTGGGATTAAAGGTGTGAGTCACCATGCTTGGCTGTATCCTTGAACACATGGATTTCTGCCTCTGGAATGCTAGGATTAAAGGTGTGTGCTATCACTGCCTATCCTCTATGTTTAATATTGTGGCTGTTCTGTCTTTGACCCCAAATAAGTTTATTAGCATGCACAATATTGGGGGGAATACAATACCACATATATATCCTATTTTATGTATGTATGTACACACACACACACACACACACACACACACACACATATATATATATATATATATATATATATATATATATATATATATATTTGTGCATCTGCCTTACACTGTCTAGTGGATAGCACACTTTTCAGAGCTTCTGGGCTTATGATGCCAGACATAGTAAGTGCTTATTGGGAATTTATTAAATGGAGCTTGCTCCTCTGCCTTCCTCCCTGGTTCTCCTTGAGCCTCTCAGTGGGATGAGTCACTCTCATCTACCACTGCAAGTAGTAATAACAATGAATATAAATATCAGGAGCATTTCTCTGGAGTGCTTGCAAGTAGGAAACCGTCCACACGAGACTGGGTGGGATTGGGGAGGGCAGCTTAACTACTGGTTCTCTCACAGCGGTTTCTAATGACAAAGGTCCATACAGTATCTACTTTCATCCCCCACATCAAATTGTACAGCTGTTCCGGGGAAAACTGTGTGAACAAACTTTAACCTCATGACTTCTATTATTTGGGAATAAAAGGCTTAAAGCATAATGTGGGCTTTTTTTAGACACGAAGTTCCGTGCGAGTAGTGTGTTGTTAATTTCACGGGAATGCAGGGTGCCGGCGGAAGTCAGCACAAATCTAAAGGAAAGCAGAATGCAGCTCTCATATCTGGTGGCCAAGTGTGATCTGCTTTCTCGTCTCTCCAAGGAATGAACATCCCTCTTTCTAATAATGCACTCAGTATAGATCTTTGTTACTCCAGGCCACCAACAAACTTGATTCTTTGCTAAGCCAGGGCTCTGTGGGCTGTGACTATGAACTCTCTACTGAGCATTAGTTGATATTTGAACTCCATTCCCTGGTTCTTCCTGTAAATGGGCCCTCCCAATGTGGACACGCTTCCCCACCCAAACACACTGGTTAGAGCTTCCTGCCTTAGCTGATTCATAGCCCTGGGGAGGTAGGCATCATGCGGTATTATTGCTGTACATCTTTAAAAAGTTGACAACATTATGCTCTCCGCACAAATGAACTTCCTTCTATGGAAGGCCACAAATCAAAACCGAATCCCAACATACTTCAGTGTTCTCCTATTGCTCTGGGAGGCTTTCATGAGATTATGCTGCAGATATTAAATTAGAATCATCTTCTTCCTTATCCTGGGGTTTTGTGGGAGCAGTACTCAGCCCTGAGGGTTGGCAAAGTGATCCTTTCTGGGATCTGCACTTGTCCAATTACTGCAATCCCTGATGACAGCAGTGGCTGTTGCGTATTTGTCTTGTTGTGAGAATTGATTCTTTTCTTTTTTGGTGTGGGGGTGTCATGTGTATATGAGCAGGTACATGCACACATGTGGAGGCCACAGATGCTGGCAGATGTCTCCCTCTATTGAACACCACTTGGGTTTCAGAGGCAGGGTCTCTTCCTAAACCTGGAACTTGCCAGCTGGCCTGGCTGGTTGGCCAGTGAGCTGGTGGATCCTCCTGCCTCTGCCTCCCGAGTGCTGGGATTAAAGGCATGCGCCACCACTGCCAGACCATGCCTGGCTTTTTTGTGTGAGTGCTGGAGGTCCAGAAGCAGATCTTCACTTACATGGGAAACGCTTTGCCCACTGAGTCTTCTCTCCAGCCCTGAATATGGTTCTTTAAATAGGTGGCGTGAAGAACAGAGACGGGGAAGGCAGCAGGGAGGTACAGTAACTGCACCCAGATTGTCAACGACCCTCCAGCCCTGATGTCTTTCTCCATCATTTTGGGAAAGCAGAAAAGCAGAAGAACGTGTGGCAGCAGTAGTGGGGGTGGGGCGGAGGTTGCCTTTTCATCAGGAAAAGGGTGGGTGCCTGATGGAATACGCAGGGCTCCGAATCTTTCCCTCCTTTGCCCTTCTCTCCCTCGCATTCACGATTCTCCTGGGTAATTGTGTAATTGTGAAAGCAGCTCCTCTAAATGGAAATGTACGTATCGGGCTTCACTGGGACACAGGAGGCGGCTCCACCATGAACCGCATGACTTTCTCCTCCTTGTTGATTTTGGCAAATTTCAATAGAGTTGCCCACCGCTTTTGAGTGACATACGGCACAGTAGAGCTTCCTATGCATCCAGAAGTTAGTGAATATCGGCAAACACACAAAGCCTCCAGCACGTGCTTGGCCTAGAAAATTGAGACAGCAGGTGTCATGGCTTGGATATGGAGGAGCCCTTCCAAAGGCTCACATGGGCGAGGCACGATCTTCAATGCAATGTTCAGAGGCAGGACTTCTGGTAAGCGATTAGCTCGTGAGGGTTCTGACCTAACCAACGGCTTAATCCATTGATAGCACATAATCAGACTGCACGATGGAGAGGTAATGGGAACTAGGAAATGAAACCTAGGCCAGGGAAGTAGGTCACTGGGGAGTGCTTGAAAGACGTGTCTTGCCTCCAGCCCCTTCGCTGCCTGTCTGCTTCCCGGCCACCAGGAAGTGAGCAGCTCTGCTCCACCACACTCTTCCACCCCTATGTTTTGCTTTGTCACAAGTTCACCATGATGGGTCCTACCCACCGTGGACCAAACCCTCTAAAACCATGAGCCAAGATAAATCTTGCCTCCTTTAAGTTACTTTTTCTTAGGTAATCTGTCATAGCAACACAAAGATGATTGACACAGAAGGCTCTCTGGAGATAACAACATGAATGTTTTTTTTTTCTTAGCCACAGTCCCTGTTCTATCCCATCTAGTTATGCAACCTGCATAGCTTTGCTTGTCATGATGACTAATGCCCAGTTTGGTACACTGGCAGACACACACCCTCCTAGCTGTCATTCATGATAGCTTCTTTTTTCTTTACTAAACTAGCTGGTTTCTTAATACTTGTTTTTACTCCTGCATCCAAAGGGCCATTCCCATTCTGGGCTTGGTCCTCCTCTCCCTTGTTGATCCCTTAGAGGCATTTGGGTCTTTTTGTTGGTGGTCATGGGTCTTTCCATACAAGAGCCTTCACTCAGTTGTTGGTGTGTGTGTGTGTGTGTGTGTGTGTGTGTGTGTGTGTGTGCATGCATTAGTGTGTGCTCATGCTAATTTACTCACCTGTCCACGTGCATGTGGAGGTCAGGGATCACTTTTGGATGTTGTCTTCAATTGCTCTCCACCTTATGAGACAGAGCCATTTCAGACAGATTGGCTAGCCAATCAGCTCCTGGTATCTCCTTGTCACCACCGTACCCAGTTCCAGGCTTGTACGTGTGCTCCACCACAAGGGGCCTTGTTTGTGGATGCTGAGGGTCTGAACGCTGTTGCTTATGCTTGCTCAGCAGCACTTTACCCAGGGAGCCACCCTCTCAGGCCCTCATTCATCTTTCTGCGCCGAAGCCCGTTGCCAGGGGGAGACATGTGCAAGTGATCCTGCTGATATAAATTGTTGGCTCCAGCGTTGCCTCCATGCTGACATCTGTGAGCCAGAAAGTTACAGGACTCTGGGCTGAGCAAAGAAGAAAGGCTGGTTTGCCAAAGATGACGCGAAGGTCTGGATCGGCCCATGTTGTGAGGAGAGCCAAGAACTGCTGTGTGTGGACCTCGTGCGGTAAGCCTACCATCTCTCTCCTTGTTCCTCTCATTTCCCTCATGCAGTTCACCTGAGAGAGCAGCAGGGTGGTGGCCAATGACACTGAGCCGATGTCCCACGGACAAGGTCCCACACAGTGTTTCATGGATACCATGATTTGTGCCTGGGTCCACATTTTTGCCAGGATTCACTGATGCTACCAACTGTGACTTGATGTGAAACATGGCACCACATTTCCGGTTGGATCTCTGCCTCTCTCAGACAACTTCCTACAGCCCTCAAACTGATTGTATTCTATAAACCAGGAACTGAAGATGACCAGAACACAGGACTGGAAATGAGGGGTGGGTTTTATAGGAGTCCTCGTCAGCAGAAAGGAAGCTGGGGTGGAAACCTATGAAGAAAATGTTATTTAAGTCTCAAAGATCCAAATGAATGATGAGATGTTCTCTGAGCTAAGTCACATGTTCAGTGTCTATTTTTTAAATGAGCCTTTCAGACAAATCTTAAATGTTCCATTTTAGACTCAAATATGAGTTAAAATATAATTGCCCCTTTCCTTCACATTTGTTAATAGGCCAGATTACTACTACTGTTACTATTATTATTACAGAGGCATATACTATACCACTGACCTTCACCCCAGGCCAAACAGATCCAGCTGGCAGGGATTAGCATACAGCAAGTGTCCACCCCCTTTTCTTCTCCTGGAGCTTGTACAAGCAAATGCTTCACCCTGGGAAGAACCGGATGCTGGATGCTGAGAATTGTACCTATTCTAAATTCAGAGCAGCTGCTCCAGGGAAGAGTCACTTAAAAGCCCATTTACAAGTTCAGATATTTCCCTAGATTCAAAGCTGGCTTCCTTTTCAGGTAGGCAGTCCTGAAGGTAGGGAGAAAAGGGTTACCTAGGCTCACCATGACCTACAGTGTCAAGGTCAGGTGATTTCCAATAGTTCCACCCTCCTGCTCACTCCTCACTCCCGTGGACATCTATGTGGGTTGTAAAAGCTAGACACAGAGAGACACATGAGCTGGGCAGAAGCCAGGCTCTCTATGGCTGCATGTGGGAGCCGGGGACAGGCTCGGCCATGGGTGGCTGATCTGGAATCTGGCTCTGCTGTCCTCCTCACTTTGCTCTCTAGGACTGCCACTGGGAGCGCAGCCTGAACCCTCTCCTTCACATTCATTACTACTTCAGAGGTTTCCACAGGGAGACAGGGCAGAGTCTTGCTCCGATTGGCTGCCTTTCTCTGACTTAATGGCCAGCGCCAGCAAATCAATAGTCTGGACTCCAAGAGCATAAAGATGAATTGAGACTGGCAGGGCTCTTGAGGGTATGGCTGAGGGGAGAAAGAAAGAAACACAGTGTAAGCACTGCCAAGATAAAATCACGCACACAGCTTCTACGCAAACCCCCCCCCAGCCCCCCACCCCCACCCAGCCCAGAGAAGCCGGTGTCTTCTACCAGAAGCCCTACAGGCAGGCACCAGAGCACCCTCAACTCCTCGGCGGCGTTTGGCCAAGTTCAAACCATTTGCAAAGTAGGTCAGCAGAAGTCACATCAAGCAGAGGAGGGAGGAGGGTGTCAGTAAGGACCCACAGAGCTGGAGGAGGCCCAGCCCCTGCCGTGGAGGGAAGGAGATAAAGAAAGGGACAGCTGATGCCAGGAGACCCTTAAGTGACAGGTTGTAGCAGAGGCAGTCTTGAGGCATTCAGAGCTGGTCAGGAGATAAACTGCTCTGCACAAGCCTCCAGCAGGACTCGGATGATAACCTTGAATGAAAATGCACTCTAAGGAAGCTGACGTCATCTTTATTCAGCTTTTTGCTCTGTGTGTTCAGAAAGCCCATTTCATTAATGAGAGTTTTCTAGTGAGGCATGCTGGTTCTCTGCCCTCACCCAAAGAATGCAATTAAAAATACCTAGGTGCATACAAAATTGGCCTAAATAATAGAAGGAAGAAGAAGATGCATATAAAACAAATTACACACCTCCTACCTGCTCTTCAAACATAGAACTCACACTATTATTATTCATGCAGATGTCAGTCAAAAAGGAAAACTCCACTTTATTGATGAAGGAGATACAAAAACACAGTGAAATAAATACTTGCAAAGGACACGTCTTTAACTATAACCTACTTATAAGTGTCACACATAATTTTGCATTTGCTATACTGTTCCCGCCCCCCCCCCCCTCCGGCCTCTTACAGCCCCTTTCTCTTCTGGTACAACCTAGTCACCTTCCAAGAGTGCTCTTCGTTTTTTTCTCTGTAGGAAACTACATCTGACTTCCTATCCTCAGCCATCATTTCTCCAGCCAGATCCCCGCAGCAGGAAGAGCAGCCAATGCCACACACCCACACCCACACCCAGGAGTAGTTTCCTTCTGAAGTGGTTACCTAGGTGGTGCTGTACAATAGCTCCTGGAAAGCACAGGCTCAGACTCATGCCTCATCCTTCAACCATCCATCACACATAGTTAGCCCAACATTCTGCTTTAAGGACAGTAGGAGAAACAAAAGAGAGAAAAAAGGAAGAAAACAAACCTTTACTGAATACCTACGAGGTATGATGTGAACTACCGCACCGAGTTTTCTATTGATTTTTTTTCTTTTTTAATTTAAAACTCATAACGGCTCAGGGATAGAAGATTTGCTCTCCGCTGTCTTAAAGATAAGGAAACGGGGTTAGAACAGTTACATAACTCACCCCAAAGCAAGCAGCCGGTGTCTGCTTCTCCCCTACTGTTAGCTCTGCCTGGTGAGGTTTTTAAAGTGTTCAGCGCAGGGCTCGGGGGATGGCTCAGTGGGTAAACAGCTTTTACCACAAAAGCGTGAGGAGCCGAGTTTGGATCCCCAGCACTAACTTAAATGCCAGATGCGATGATATGCCGGTGATTCCAGCGCTGGGAAGGCTGAGACAGGAGGTTCCCTCAGCTCTGCTGGGCAGCCCATCTAGCTGAATTGGCAAGCTCCAGGTTCAGTTAAATCCTGTCTTTACAAAAGGTGAAAATGATGGAGGAACCACACCTGATATTGACCTTTGGCCTCATACACATGCATACCTACACATATGAGTACATATAGGAACACAACACACATGCACCTGTGCACACATACACCCCCCCCCCACACACACACACACATACACACATACTATTCAATGCCAGTCAGGTGTGATGGTGCATGCCTGGAATCCCAGCATTCAAGAGGCAGATGCAGGAGGATCAGCATGAGTTTGAGGCAGCCTGGTCTATATATCAAGTTCCAGGCCAGCCAGGGCTACATACTGAGATCTTGACTCCACACAAGACAACACAAACCGTGTCTAACACTGGGCTTTACCCTTGAAGACTTTGATTCAAGTTTCTAAGCTCAGAGGATCAAAAAAGCGTTCATCACACTAACTGCTCTGCTGTGGACCAGGCCCTGCATAGAGCAGTCGCCAGTGTCTGTGAAACAAAGTCGATGACTTCAGTCCATTTAGTGCAGTGTTTCTCAGGCCTGACTATGTGTTAGCGTCTCCTGGACAGGCAACGAAGCCATCGGGGCCATCCCTCCGCCCCTGCTCACAAAGGTTCTGATACAGTTGGTTTGGGGGTGGAGCTTCCTGACAGGCAGCCCTGCCGAGCGCAGGGGCCATCCCTGCCAGGACCATCTGTCCAGAGTGAGGTCAGTCAGCATCTGCGGTACTGAAAGCCCGCACAGGTGATGCTGCACAGCGGGGCTGAGAACAGCCGCCTACACCATGTCGCCTCTCTCTGAGCTTTATAAATGGGAAAGCATCGCTTTCTAAAAATAATCCCATCAACAAGGATGGGAATGATCAGCCGTGCACAGCAGCGCAGGCTTGGGGGTGGGGGGGCGCGGGAGGATACATTACTGAGGAAACAATAGGGTTGCCGTCGCCTCTCGTGATCTTAATCGGTTCTGTGGTGCCTTGTTCTTTGATTTGTGTCTGTCAGGGGCTGTTTGGGAAATGATTTATGAAACTAGTAGATGAGGACCTTGTTTTACAGCTTGGGGGAAGAGAACAAGCATCCTGACTACCAAGCTAAGGGGAATCTTCTGACCTCCAAGAGCTTCGGGGATAAAGGTATGCGGATGTTGGAACACCTGTGGTGGACATGTCCCATTATGGAGACAGGAGGGAGAGTGGGAAGGGGACAGGAGGAGCTGCAACTCTCTGAGAGTTTCGAGAGAGGGGCAAGAGGAAGGACCAAAATAAAAGTAAAAGAAAACCTCCTCTCGCTGCACCTCACATATGTTTAGTCTTGCTTCTAATGATCTGGAAAACAAAGACAATTACACACGATGGGCTTTTGTGTTGTTAGCTTTAAACGCTTTCAAAAGTACATTACCCTGACTGTATCAGAAAGCAGTTTAATATTAATGAGACAGGTTCTTATTATTCTGTGTAATAAGCCCAACCAAGAACCCGTGCAAGAGACATTTCCTTCAGAATCATGTTGGCGTTACATAATTATTATGAACCCATAAACAGCAGCCACTGTTATGAACCAAGAAATGGGATTGCTTTAAAGAGCAAATCATTTCAAACTTATGAAGGGGGGGGACCCCTTTTATATGCACCATGACATTTGTATGTAATTAAAAGATAGTGACATTCGATGAGTGTTCAGTTCTGTGCCTGGGAAACCTTTGACGTTCTTTTTCTGTATTCCCATTTCATTCCCCCAAACCATAACAAAGACACAAATTAGGTGCTAGCTTATGTTCTCCCTTTACATATCAAAGTGGGGCACAGAGGGACCAAGAGACTTGCCTACGGACACACAGCCAGGAAGTAGTAGGGAGTGATATTCAGGCCAGCTGGTTTCACAGCTCATCCTTTGAACCCAGACAAAGCACAAACGTTTGCTCTGTGCTGATGTTATGTTGTTCTAAGCGATTGCATCTTTTTATTTCACATGCCCTGGCAGATGGCAATCAGAAAAAAACAGATTTCTGGAGGGAAAGCAGCCATCACTTCATCCCACTTTTAACTCTGCATCCCCTCCCTCAGTTTTTGTGAGTAAATCCAACTTCTGAAACGCCTGTCTGGTGGGATCCAGAACAGCAAATATGGAAAACATTAGTTGAGTGTGTGTGTGCGCCACTCAGGCTTGAGAACTGGAAAAACCACCTTCGTCTTTAGGATTCTCTTGATGGGCAGGGGAGGTGACTACGGCGGGAACTGCTGGCTGTGCAAGCAGGAGGACCCGAGTTCGAGCCCCAGGACTCACCATAAAAACAACAACAACAAAACCCAAGCATGGTGATGTTTGCTTGTAATCTTAGGACTTGAGAGGAAGAGAAAGGTGCATCCCCGGAGCTCACTGGCCAGACACCTTAGTCTACTCAGTGAGCTCCAGGCTAATGAGAGGTCCTGTCTCAAATTCACGAGGGAGATGGTGCCTGGGGAATGATGCTTAAGTCTGCCCTCTGGCTCCCACATATACTCACATAGAAGAACACACACACACACACACACACACACACACACACACACACACACACACACACACACACACACCTGAAAACAAGGCAGGCAGAAGTTGGCATTGCCATGAAAATCCTGCCCTGACTTCCTCTCATCTTGTTAGTAGCTAGTTAGATATTAGCAGGTTTGAACATGGTTGGTGACAGACCCCTCCCTCATAAACAGCAACTTGTAAAACCAAGAACTGAAAATGCAGGGCCTTGGTTAGCGGTCAGAAGAATGAGATCTGAGCCTCTGGGCCTGGGTGGCCGCAAGTTTTCCCATCCCCAAGGTCATTCATTAATCGGTAGCTATCTAAACTTGATGAGGTGACTACCTAGCTGGAGGCTTTCTGGTAAAGAATAAGGATATGCCATTTTCTCCTCCTGTGTGAGTTGTCCAAATGAGCCTGCCAGTCACTGGACAGGAACAAGATTCAGAAGTGTCATAAAGCTTACTGGAAGCAGATGCACACAATGGTCTCTAGGACCATTGTCTAATCTTCTTACCGCTCAAGAGTGTTCCACTTTCCTTTGTAAGAAACCCATGTTTACTACATGTCTTCTACCTCATACTCTGAGTGTGTCCTGTAAATTCTCTCCACAGCAATTACAAGTACAGGAGAAATGAGAGGCGTTCAGAGTGAGATCCTGGTGACAATCTGGTTCCAAATCCCCTTCCCTGAAGGTGAGAACAGACACATTTTGGTCACTCTGTAGACTGGGACCACCCCCCTCCTTCCAGTTAGGTGAGCTTTGGTCGTCCTGAGCGTCTCTTGAAGCAGACCAATGCTGTGGGATGTTAATGTATGTCCTGTGGGAGCCCTTCTTGGGTTCCTTGTGGCGTTACCCAGCAGGTTTGCATAGAGGATGATTAGGACCATGGGCCTGAGTGCAGGTGTCTGAGATGGTCTGCACTTGGCTGTACTGGGGGATGGTCTGTATGTCAAGCTGCTCTGATTGGTCAATAAATAAAACCTGATTGGTCGTGGCTAGGCAGGAAGTATAGGCGGGACTAACAGAGGAGAAATAAAAGAACAGGAAGGCAGAAGGAGACACTGCCAGCCACTGCCAGGACAAGCAGCATGTGAAGATGCTGGTAAGCCACGAGCCACGTGGCAAGGTATAGATTTGTAGAAATGCGTTACTTTAAGATATAAGAACAGTTAACAAGAAGCCTGCCACGGCCATACAGTTTGTAAGCAATATAAGTCTCTGTGTTTACTTGGTTGGGTCTGAGCGGCTGTGGGACTGGCGGGAGACAGAGATTTGTCCTGACTGTGGGCAAGGCAGGAAAACTCTAGCTACAGACCAAAGTCTCCCATGCACTGTTCCTATTGCCTCACACATGGTTCCCCCTGCCTGCCTTCGCTGCAGTTGGAAACCCGCCTGCATGTGTGTAGTGGCCTCAGCCCTAGCAGCAGTTTCTCTGGAAATCCTTTCCTGGTAGGCAGAGGCAGGGTGCTGTGGAATCCCTCAGAGCTGCTTCCATTTTCCTGCCTCTGATACGTACTTGTGCTCTTGTGGGTTCCAGAACTGTGTCTCCCGTCTGTCTGCCAAATCCCAGAGGAGGAAGGAGAGTGGGTCTTACACTATTCTATGCACCCAACACGGGCTATTCTATGACACAGCAGGATCCCAATATCTGTTTTAAGATCCATTCCAATATTTACATAGCATCTGTCCTAGGTTCCAGGGTGGGAATGACCCTGTTGTAGTGGGTCCCAGAATTCTGTACATGTTTGTTCTTCCTCCACAAATCCTCACGTTAGCCTAATTTCCATGTGTCACCTGTGTCCCACTGTGACTTAACTGATATAAGTGTGTGTGTGTCAAAACCAAAGGAAAAAGGAAAGAAAAAAAGAAGTGATTCAAACAAAGGCATAGAGAGAATGGAATATTCTTAGAATTCATTTGAATATTTTCATCTAAATTTCTAAATACCACGACGGCTAAACATTTGCTTAAAAACAAAATGCATATTTGAGGAGTCAATTGCTATCAAGGAAGTTATATATTATTAGGTGACTTAAAAGCATAACTTGGTTCTTGTGAAATGGGCTCCAAGTTAAGCTTAACCAAAGCCGAGAGCTCAGTGGTCCAAGAACATCTCAGTTCCTCCCACATCCCTGCTCCCGCGACATCTCTCTCCTCCTGCATCCCTCCTGTATCTCCGCTCCCATGACATCTTTCTCACCTTGTATCCCCCGCTCCAGCATCAGTTCCCCACTTCATCTCCTTCTCCCACCAAGAGAACAAATAAGGATCGGAAGGGTGGTATGACCATTCGCCAGAAGCATTCACCAATCTGAGATGGTGTTGATGAAGAGTGGAGGATCACGGACAGGGTCTTCTGTTTTTCGGAAGGATGTTGATCTTTACTATAGATAGAAACCCAGCCATTCATCTCCCCAACAGTTCATGTGTCTGCCACCTGAGGGGCTTTTGGGGGGTGGCTTTCAGCTTCCTCGTAAACATATTTATAGTAAGAGTTCAAGAAGGCCTCTTTCCTCTTATTCCTATACAGACTGAAGGGGGAAAAAGATAAAACAATGAAACCTGTTCTTCCTTAAAGCAACAGAAATTACTTGGTGACAATCCAGGAGGACAGGAATCTGAAATCAAAGGCTTGGCAGGCCTGCAGGCTCCCGGGAACAGCCCTCCTCGAGCTGTCTCAGAATCTGGTGGCTTCTGGCCATCATTGACATTCCTTGGCTTGCAGATGTCTAACTGCTCTCTGCTATTGTTATCACGAGGCCTCCTGCTTTCTGTGTGTGTCTACCGTCTTCAATTCTCTCTCCTTACAAGGATGCCAGACACTGGATTGGGAGCAGTATCTCATCCTCCAGGGCCTCATTTTTCCTTGATTAGTTTTGTATATCGCCTATACAGCAAACATGGTCATTTTGAGAGATGACAGGGGTTATGACTTCCTGACAACTTTTTCTATGACACTTGATATGTGTGTGTCTACACACACACACACACACACACACACACACACACACACACAGTCAGTTATTCTTCATTTTGCACTTTTTTCTATTCTGTATATAAGAATATAGACAGTTATAAGAGCCAGAGGTGGTGGATTGTTCCAAGGAAACAGTGTTTTCTAGACACAACAGGACTGATGCACATATGAACCCATAGAGACTATGACAGCCCACATAAGACCTACGCAGATTGGAGGCAGATGAGGCCTGGCACTGAGAAAGGGAAGTGGACACAAAGTCCTCCTTAACCAAGAATGTATTTCTAATTGAAACTAAAGATATTTTCAATCTAAACCTAAAATGCAAATGTTTACATGCTGGGAAAGAGAAATACCAGTTTTCTTCAATGGGGCATGAATATGCATATCAACCACACGCTGGGGCCGGCCCTATACCAAAGAGTAGCTGACTAACACGAAATGGACTTCATGTTTTTTGTGTGAGAGTTTTTTTTCTCTCTTTTAGGTGTGTGTGTGTGTTAATTGTTTTTTGTTCGTTTGTTTGTTTGTTTTGATTTTGGTTTTTGAGAGAAGGAATATGAAGTTGGGTGAGTAGGGAAGTGGTGGGGATCTGGGAGGAGTTGGGAGAGGGGAAGACAATGTGACCAAAATACATTATATGAAAAATGTAATAAATTCTAAAAAGAAGAATATAGATGGCTGGTCGAATCCACTCTCTTCATCTTGGGCAATCTAACTACAGGTCTGCCCATTTTGTTTGGCTGTTAACTTCTAATTTGGTTTTTATGTTTCAGACTGTCAGCTGGAGACTGTGAGTAAGTAGATGCAGAGTAAATACCTCCCAGCTGTGACAGGTGAGATTTTGTCCTCTCTTTTAGGGAGGAGGGTCAGGGGTAGTTCCATGCTCATAGTGTTTAAACTAGCCACGGGCTCTTTTCTTTGCCTTTTAGTTTTGGAAGTATTCATGGATGTCTCTTCAAGCTGATTGGTCCTTTCCACAGCTGAGGCTGGCTTGCTGATGAGCCCATCAAAGGCCTTCTTCACTTCTGTCATGGGGCTTTTGATTTCCATATTTCCTTTTGATTCTTTCTTAAAGTTTCCACTTCTCTGCTATATCAGAGTTATTTTTGGATGTTGGGTCTGGTCGTCTCTGTCACCTCTGAGTCTGGTCCTGTGTTGGCCTTGTGTCTTCAGACAGGGCATGTTGTATTTTGCCCTGCCTTAATTTCTTCGGAGAAAGCTGGGCTACTGAAAGGCACTGAAGCATCCAGGCCTTCGGTGTGAGGTATGTGTTTGTCCATACTTAATGAGAAGACAGAAAGACTGTGGAGCCGGAGGGTGGCTGTGAAGTGCATGGGTCATAGCAGCTCTGGATGATTGTCTTCACAAGTCCTGCACAAGGCCACACCAACAAGATCAGGCAGCATCCCAACAGGCAGCACTCATCGGACTCAATTCCACCCCCCACCCAAAGACATGAAGGTGGAAGGGGACACATTGAGGGGTGTCTGGGGAAGGGGGAAGGGGAGCTGGGCTCCAATATGATCATTATATTCTATACAGCTATGACATTGACAAAGAATTAATAACAGATTTTTTTAAAAACAGGAAAATAAATGAAACACTGAATGTTGACCTCTAGCTTACATAGGCAGACATGGGCATGTGCAATCCCCCCAACATATTCATACGATGAGATTTGAATATTATTCACAGCCATTTACTTCTGTTCCCATCACACCACATCCCAGGGCATCTCCCCTTTAACCGGCCCCCACCCCTGCTTCCCAGACCACCCAACTCCAAGCTTTAGTCCTCCTGTCGTTTTCATTATTCTTGGAGGCCTGATTGTGACATCACTTCCTTTCTGCCTCTGGGACACCCTCTTCCCTTTCCTTCATAGGCAGAATTAACTGCTCCATCCTTCATGTGTTGTTCATGAGGTTCTCATATGATAACCCGCTTCAAACTTGACTACAGAGCAGCTGTATTTGAGACCATATCTCCTTTCAGGTCTGGACTCTG